>NW_027202632.1:0-186474 GCF_024711535.1 Dipodomys merriami
AGTAGGATAGGTATTAGTGTTAGGGTGATTGTGAGGGTTAAGGTTAGGGTGAGGTTTAGGGTTAGGATTAGGGTGAGTGTGAGGGTTAGGGTTAGGGTTAGGCTTAGAATTAGGCTGAGGGTGAAGGTGTGGGTTAGGGTTAAGGTTAGTGTTAGGGTGAAGTTTAGGGTTTGGGTTAGGGTTAGAGTTTGGGTTAGGGTGAGGGTGAGGTTTAGGGTTAGAGTGAGGCTGAGAAAGAGGGTTAGGGTTAGGGTTAGTGTTATGTTTAGGGTTAAGTTTAGGGGGAGGATAAGGGTGAAGGTTAGGGTTAAGATTAGGATTAGGGTTAAGGTTAGAGTGAGTGTGAGGGTTAGGTTTAGGTTTAGGGTTAGGCTTAGGTTTAGGCTGAGGGTGAGGGTGAGGATGAGGTTTAGGGTTAGGATGAGGGTTAGGGTTAGGGTTATGGGGAGGGTTGGGATGAGTTTTAGGGTTAGGATTTGGGTTACGGTGAGGGCTAGGGTGAGGTTGAGGTTTAGGGTTAGTGTTAGGGTGAGGTTTCAGGTTAGGGTTAGGGTTAAGGTGAGTGTGAGGTACAGGGTTAGAGTGAAAGTAAAGTTGAGGCTGAGGGTGAGGCTTAGGTTTAGGGTTAGGATTAGGATTAGGTTAAGGGTTAGGGTGAGTGTGAGTGTTTGGGTTAGGTTTAGGCTTAAGGTTACACTGAGGGTGAGGGTTAGGATGAGGGTTGGGGTTAGGATGAGGATTAGAGTGAGGGTTAGGATTAGTGTGAGGGTTTGTTTTAGGGTTAGGGTTAGTGTTTGGATTAGTGTTAGGGTGAGGGTTAAGTTTATGGTTAGATTTAGGTTTAGCTGGAGGGTCACGTCGAGGGTTAGGGTTAGGGTTAATGTTAGGTTTAAGGTTAGGGTCAGGGTTAGGTTGAGGTTTTGGGTTTAGGTTAGGTTTAGGGTTAGGATTAGGATTAGGCTGAGGGTGAGTGTGAGGTTTAGGGTTTGGGTTAGGCTTAGGCTTAGGATTAGGCTGAGGGTGAGGGTGGGGGTGAGGATTAGGGTTAGGGTGATGGTTATGGTTAGGTTTATGGTGAGGGTAGTGTTAGGGTTAGGGTTAGAGTTAGGGTTAGGCTGAGGGTGAGGTTTAGGGGTAGAGTTATGGTTAGGGTGAGGGTTAGCGTTAGGGTGAGGGTGACGGTAAGGGTAAAGTTGAGGGTTAGGCTGAGGGTGAGGGTTACAGTAAGGGTAAGGGTTAGGGTTAGGGTGAGGGTTAGGGTGAGGGTTAGGGTGAGGGTGAGAGTTAGATTGAGTATTAGTGTTAGGGTTAGTGTGAAGTTAGGGTGAGGATGAGGGTTAGGGTTAGGGTGAGTTCTAGGGAGAGGTTGAGGTTTAGGGTTAGGGTTAGGGTGAGGTTTAAGTATAGTTTGATGTTTAGGGTAGTGTTAGGGTTAGGGTTAGTGTTAAGGTGAGGGTCAGTGTTAGTGTGAGGGTTAGGGATAGGGTTAGGGTAAATGTTAGGGTGAGGGTTAGGGTTAGGGTGAGGGTTATGGTTAGGGTGAGGGTTAGGGTTAGGTTTAGGATTGTTCTTAGCATTAGGGTTAGGGTTCCGTTTATTGTGAGGGTGAGGGTGAGGGTTAGGTTTAGGGCTAGGATGAGGTTTACAGATAGGGTTAGGTTGAGTGTGAGGGTTAGGGTTAGGGCTAAGCTTACGATTAGGCTGAGGGTGAGCGTTAGGGTTAGGTTGAGGGTTAGGATAATTGGGAGGGTTAGGATGAGAGTTAGGGTTAGGATTAGGTTTAGGGTGAGGGTGAGTGTGTGTGTTAGCGTTAGGTTTAGGTTTAGGGTTAGGGTTAGGCTGAGGGTGAGGTTGAGAGAGAGGGCTAGGGTGAGGGTGAAGTTTAGGGTTAGGGTTAGGGTGAGGGTTATGGTTAGGGTAAGGGTGAGAGTTAGGGTTTGGTTTAAGTTTAGGTTTAGGTTGAGTGTTAGGGTAAGGGTTATGTTGAGGGTGATGGTTAGGGTGAGATTGAGCATTAGGGTTCGGATTAGGGTTAGGGTGAGGGTGAGGTTGAGGGTTAGGTTTAGTGTTTGGGTGAGGGATAGGTTGAGGGTTAGGGTAAGGATTAGGGTGAGGGTGAGGGCTAGGGTGAGGGTGAGGTTTAGGGTTAGGTTTAGGGTTAGGGTTAGGCTTAGGCTTAGGGTTAGGCTGAGGGTGAGGGTGGGGGTGAGGATTATGTTTAGGTTTGATCGTTATGGTTAAGGTTAAGGTGAGGGTTAGGATGAGGGTTAGGATTAGGATTAGGGTTAGGTTGAAGGCTAGGGTGAGGGTGATGGTTAGGTTTAGGATGATGGTTAGTTTTATGCTTAGGGCGAGGGTTAGGATGAGGTATAGGGTTAGGGTGAGGATGAAGGTAAGGGTAAAGGTGAGGTTTAGGCTGACGGTGAGGGTTAAGATAAGGGTGAGGGTTAGGGTTAGTTTTAGGGTGAGGGTTAAGGTTAGGGTATGTGTTATGTTTAGGGTGAGGGTTAGGGTTAGGGTTAGGGTTATTGTTAGGTTTAGGGTTAGGGTTACATTTAAAGTGAGGGTAAGGTTTCGGTTTAGGGTTCCAATGAGGTTTAGTGTTAGGGTTAGGGTTAGAGTTAGGGTTAGGGTGAGGGTGAGGTTTAGGGGTACATTTAGGGTTAGGGTGAGGGTTAGGGTTAGGGAGAGGTTGAGTGTTAGCATTAGGGTTAGGGTTCAAGTTAGGTTTAGGGTTAGGATTAGTGTTATTGTTAGGGGTAGAGTTAGGGTTAGTGTGAGGGTTAGGTTTAGAGTGAGGTTTATGGTGAGGATGAGGGTTAGGTTTAGGGTGAAGGATAGGGTGAGGGTGAGGGTTAGGGTTAGACTTAGGGTGAGTGTTAGTGTTAGGGTGATGTTTAGGGTTAGTGTGAGGGTTAGTGTTAGGGTTAGGGTTAGTGTTAGAGTGAGGGTAAGTCTTAGGGAGAGGGTTAGGGTGAGGGTGAGGGTTATGGTTAGGGTGAGGATTAGGGTTAGGATAAGTGTAAGGGTGAGGGCTAGGCTGAGGGTTAGGGTGAGGGTTAGGGTTAGGGATAGGGTTAAGTTTAGGATTAGGGTTAGGGTGAGGGTGAGTGTGAGGGTTAGGATTAGGGTTATGGTTAGTCTTAGAGTTAGGATGACGGTTAGGGTTAGGGTTTGGGTTAGGGTGTCGGTGAGGCTGAGGATTAGGGTTAGGTTTAGGGTTAGGATTATGGTTAGGTTTAGGGTTAGTGTTAGTGGTAGGGTTAGTGTTAGGGTTAGAGTGAGTTTTGGGGTTAGGGTTAGGGTTAGAGTTAGGCTAAGAGTTAGGGTGAGGGTTAGGATGAGGATTAGGTTTACGAGTAGGGTTAGGGTGAGGGCTACGGTGAAGGTGAAGATTAGGGTTAGTTTTATGGTAATGTTTAGGGTTAGGGTTAGGGTGAGGGTTAGGATGATGGTTAGGGTTACGGTGAGGGTGAGATTAAGGTTTAGGGTGAGGGTTAGGGTTAGGATTGGGGTGAGGTGGGGGTGAGTGTTAGGGTTAGGGTGAGGTTTAGGTTTAGGCCTAGGATTAGTGTTATGGTGAGGATTAGGTTTATGGTTAGACTTTGGTTTAGTTGGAGGGGTAGGTGGAGGGTTAGGTTTAGGGTAAGTGTTAGGGTTAAGGTTAGGTTTAGGGTTAGGTTGAGGTTTAGGATTAGGGTTAGGGTTAGGGTTAGGGTGAGGGTGAGTGTGAGGTTTAGGGTTAGGGTTAGGCGTAGGCTTAGTGTTAGGCTGAGGGTGAGGGTGGTGGTGAGGATTAGGGTTAGGGTGATGGTTAGTGTTAGGGTTAGGGTGAGGGTTAGTATTAGGGTTAGTGTTAGAGTTAGGGTTAGGGTGAGTGTTAGAGTTAGAGTGAGGGTTAGGGTGGGATTGACGATAAGTGTAAAGTTCAGGGTTAGGCTGAGTTTGAGTGTAATGGTAAGGGTGAGGGTTAGGGTGAGGGTGAGGTTTAGGGTTAGTGTTAGATTTATGGTTAGGTTGAAGGTGAGGGTTAGGCTTAAGGTTAGGCTTAGGTTTAGGGTAAGGGTTAGGGTTAGTGTGAGCGTTAGTGTTAGGTTTAGGCTTAGGGTAAGGCTGAGGGTGAGGGTGAGGTTGAGGGTTAGGGTTAGGGTTAGATTTAGGGTTAGGTTGAAGGTGAGGTTTAGGCTTAGGGTTAGGCTTAGGTTTAGGGTAAGAGTTAGGGTTAGTGTGAGCGTTAGGGTTAGGGTTAGGCTTAGGGTAAGGCTGAGGGTGAGGGTGAGGTTGAGGGTTAGGGTTAGGGTGAGGGTTAGGGTTAGGGTTAGCGTTATTTTAGCTTTATGGTTAGGGTTAAGGTTATGGTGAGGGTGAGGGTTAGGGTTAGGGCTAGGATGAGGTTTAGGGATAGGGTTAGGGTTAGGGTTAGGGTCAGGGTGAGTTTTAGTGTTAGAGTTAGATTTAGGGTGAGGCTGAGGGTGAGGGTTAGGGTTAGGATTAATGTTAGGTTTAGGCTTAAGGTGAGGGTTAGGTTGAGGGTGAGGCTTGGGGTTAGGGTTAGGAGTAGGATTAGTGTTAGGCTGAGGTTGAGGGTGAGGGTGAGGGTTAGGTTGAGGTTTAGGGTTAGGTTTAGGGTGAGTGTGAGGGATAGGGTTAGGCTTGAAATAGAATGAGGGTGAGGGTGTGTGTTAGTGTTAGGGTTAGTGTTAGGGTGAGGTTTAGGGTTTGGGTTAGGGTTAGAGTTAGGGTTAGAATGAGGGTGAGGTTTAGGGTTAGAGTTAGGGTTAGGGCGAGGTTAAGGTTGAGGGTTAGGGTAAGGCTTAGTTTTAGTGTTAGGTTTAGGGTGATAGTTAGGGGGAGGGTTAGGGTTAGGGTTAGGGTTAGGGACAGGATCAGGGATAGAGTGAGGGTGAGTGTGTGTGTTAGGTTTAAGTTTAGGGTTAGGCTTAGGGTTAGGCTGAGGGTGACGTTGAGGGTGAGGGTTAGATTTTTGGAGGAGGGTTAGGATGAGGTTTAGGGTTAGGATTAGGGTTAGGGTAAGGGCAAGGGTGAGTGTGAGTGTGAGGTTTAAGCTTAGGGTTACTGTGAGTTTGAGGTTTAGGGTTAGAATTAGGTTTAGGGTGAGACTGAGGGTGAGGTTTAGGGTTAGGGTTATTGTTAGGTTTATGGTTAAGTTTAGGGTGAGGGTTAGGGTGAGTGTGAGGGATACGGTTAGGATTAGGGTTATGGTTAGGGTTAGTGTGAGGGTTAGTGTTAGGTATAGTGTTAGGCTTAGTTTTAGGCTGAGGTTCAGGGTGAGTTTGAGGGTTAGGGTTAGGGTTAGGGTTATGGGGAGGTTTAGGATGAGGTTTAGGGTTAGGATTAGGGTTAGGGTGAGGGCTAGGCTGAGGTTGAGATTTAGGGTTAGTGTTAGGGTGAGGTTTAGGGTTAGGGTTAGCGTTATGGTTATGGTGAGTGTGAGGTATAGAGTTAGAGTTAGGGTAAAGTTGAGGCTGAGGGTGAGGCTTAGGATTAGGGTTAGGATTAGGATTAAGGTAATGGTTAGGTTGAGTGTGATGGTTAGGGTTAGGGTTAGACTTAGGTTTATACTGAGGGTGAGGGTGAGGGTGAATGTTAGGATTAGGATTAGGGTTAGGTTGAGGGTGAGTGAGTGTGTTAGGTTTAGTTTTAGGTTTAGACTTAGGTTTAGGCTGAGGTTGAGGGTGAGTTTGAGGGTTAGGGTTAGGTTGAGGGTTAGGGTTAGGGTTATGGGGAGGGTTAGGATGAGGTTTAGGGTTAGGGTTAGGGTTAGGGTTAAGGTGAGTGTGAAATATAGGGTTAGAGTTAGGGTAAAGGTGAGGCTGAGCGTGAGGCTTAGGGTTAGGCTTAGGATTAGGATTTGGGTAAGGGTTAGGTTTGTTTTATGTTTAGGGTTAGGGTTAGGCTTAGGTTTACACTGACGGTGAGGGTGAGGGGGAAGGTTAGGGTTAGGATTAGGGTTAGGGTGAGGTTGAGTGTGTGTGTTAGGTTTAGTTTTAGGTTTAGGCTAATGTTTAGGCTAAGGGTGAGGTTCAGTTTGAGGGTTAGGGTTAGGGTGAGGTTTAGTGTAAGGGTTAGGGGGAGGGTTAGGATGAGGGTTAGGGATAGGATTAGGGTTAGGGTGAGAGTGAGGCTGAGAGTTAGGGTGAGTGTTAGGGTTAGGGTTAGGTTGAGAGTTACGGGGAGTGTAAGGGTTAGGGTTAGGGTTAGGATTAGGTTCAGGGTGAGGGTGCGTTTGTGTGTTAGGGTTAGGTTTAGGGTTAGGCTTAGGGTTAGGCTGAGGGTGAGGTTGAGGTTGAGGGTTATGGTTATGGTGAGGGTTATTTTTACACTTAGGGTGAGGGTTAGGATGAGGTTTAGGGTTAGGGTGAGGGTTAAGGTGAGGATGATGGTAAGGGTAAAGGTGAGGTTTAGGCTGAGGTTGAGGGTTAAAATAAGGGTGAGGGTTAGGGTTAGTTTTAGGGTTAGGGTGAGGGTAGATTGAGTTTTAGGGTTAGCGTTAGTGTGAGGTTTAGGGTTTGGGTTAGGGTTAGAGTTAGGTTTAGGATTAGGATGAGGTTGAGGGTTAGGGTTAGGGTTAGTGTTAGGGTGAGAGTTACTGGGAGGGTTAGGGTTAGAGTTAGGGTTAGGATTAGTGTCAAGTGATTGTGCGTGTATGTGTTAGGGTTAGGTTTATGGTTAGGCTTAGGTTTAGGCTGAGGGTGTGGTTGAGGGTGAGGGTTAGGGTTACGGTGAGGGTTAGAGTAAGGGTTAGGGGGAGGGTTAGGATGAGTGTTAGGGTTAGGATTAGATTTAGGGTGAGAGCTAGGGTGAGGGTGAGGTTTAGGTATAGGGTTAGGTTGAGGGTTATGGTTAGGGTGAGGGTTAAGATTAGGGTTAGGGTTATTGTTAGGGTTCGGTTTAAGGTTACGGTTATGGTGCGGGTGAGGGTGAGGGTTAGGGTTAGGGTTAGGGTGAGGTTTAGGGTGAGGGTGAGGTTCAGAGTTAGAGTTAGGGTTTGGGTGAGGGTTAGGTGGACGGTTAGGGTTAGGGTTAGTGTTAGTGTTAGGGTTAGGGTGAGAGTTAGGGGGAGGTTTAGGGTTAGGGTTAGGGTGAGGATTAGGATTAGTGTTAAGGTGAGGGTGAAGTTTTGGGTAAGGGATACGCTTAGGCTTAGGTTTAGGTTTAGGTTTGGGATAAGTGTCTGTGTTAGGGTTAGGTTTAGGTTTAGGCTTAGGGTTATGCTGAGGGTGAGGTTGAGGGTGAGTGTTAGGGTTAGGGTGAGGGTTAGGTTTAGGGTTAGGAGGATGGTTAGTATGAGGGTTAGGTTTAGGATTATGGTTAGGGTGAGTGGTAGGGTGAGGATGAAGTTTAGGGTTAAGGTTAGGGTGAGGGTTAGTGTTTGGTTTAGGGTGAGAATTAGGTTTCCGGTTAAGTTTAGGGTTACGGTGAGTGTCAGGAAAAGAGTTACTGTGAGGGTGAGGCTTAGGATTAGGTTGAGGCTTAGGGTTAGGATGAGGGTTAGGGTGAGGGTGATGATGAGGGTTAGGATTAGGTTTAGGGTGAGGGTTAGGATGAGGGTTAGGGTTTGGATTAGGGTTAGAATGAGGGCTAGGGTGAGGGTGACGATTATGGTAAGGTTTAGGCTTAGGCTTAGGGTTAGGCTGAGGGTGAGGTTGAGGTTGAGGGTTAGCGTTAGGGTGATGGTTAGGGTGAGGGTTACGATGAGGTTTAGAGGTTTAGGGTGAGGATGATAGTAAGGGTAAAGGTGAGGTTTAGGCTGAGGGTGAGGATTAAGATAATGGTGAGTGTTAGGTTTAGGTTTAGGGTTAGGGTTAGGGTTAGGATTAGGGTCAGGGTGAGAGTTAAATTGAGGTTTAGGATTAGGGTTAGTGTGAGGTTTAGGGTTAGGATGAGGGTTAGGGTTAGGGTTAGGGTTAGGGTTAGAGTTAGGGTGAGCATGAGGTTTTGGGGTGGAATTAGGGTTATGGTGAGGATTAGGGTGAGGGTTAGGTTTAGGGTAAGTGTTAGCATGGGGGTGATGGTTAGGGTAAACTTGAGGTTTAGGCTGAGGGTGAAGGTTACAGTGGGGTGAAGGTTAGGGTTAGAGTGACGGTTAGGGTTAGGGGAAGGGTTGGGTGAGGGTTAGCTTGAGGATTAGTGTTAGAGTTAGTGTGAGGTTTAGGGTGAGGATGAGGATTAGGGTTATTGTGAGGGCTAGGATGAAGGTGAGGGTTAGGTTTAGGTTTAGGGTGAGGTTTAGAGTCAGGGTGATGGTTAGGGTTAGTGTGAGGGTTAGTGTTAGAGTTAGTGTTAGGGTGAGGGTAAGTGTTAGGGTGAAGGTTAGGGTTAGGGTTAGGGTTAGGTTGAGGGTTAGGGTTAGGATTAGGGTTATTGGTAGGGTTAGGGTTTGGGTTACGGTTACGGTGAGGGTGAGGGTGAGGTTTAGGATTAGTGTTAGGATGAGGTTTAGGTTTAGGGTAAGGGTTAGAGTTAGGGTTAGTGTGAGAGTGAGGTTAAGGCTTAGAGTTAGGGTTAGCGTTATGTTGAATGTTTGGGTTAGATTTAGGCTTAGGCTTAGGCTTAGGCCAAGCATGAGGTTGAGGGTTAGGTTTAGGATAAGGGTGAGGGTTAGGGTTAGCGTTAGGGTGAGGGTTAGGATGAGGTTTAGGGTTAGGATTAGTGTTAGGGTGAGGGTTAGGGTGAGGGTTAAGTTTAGGGATATGGTTAGGTTTAGTGTTAGGGTTAGGTTAAGGGTGAATGTGAGGGTCAGGGTTATGGTTAGGCTTAGGGTTAGGGTGAGGGTTAGGGTTAGGGTTTTGGTTAGGGTTAGGGTTAGGTTGAGGGTGAGTGTGAGGGTCAGGGTTATGGTTAGGCTTAGAGTTAGGGTGAGGTTTAGGGTTAGGGTTTTGGTTAGGGTGAGGGTGAGGCTGAGGATTAGGGTTAGGTTTAGGGTTAGGTTTAGGGTTACAGTTAGGGTTAGGGTTAGGTTTAGGCTTAGGGTTAGGCTTAGGATTCAGCTGAGGGTGAGGGTGGGGTTGAGGATTAGTGTTAGGTTTAGGATTAAGGTTATTGTTAGTGTTATGGTTAAGGTTAAGTTGGAGCTGAGGGTGATTCTGAAGGTGAGGGTCATGGTTATGTTTATGGTTAGGGTTAGGGTTAGTGTTAGATTTAGTGTTAGGTTTAGAGTTATGGTGAGATTGAGGGTGAGGGTGAGGGTTAGGGTTAGGGTGAGATTTAGGTTGAGGTTTAGTGTTAGGGTTACGGGGAGGGTGAGTGTTAGGTTGAGGTTTAGGGATAAGGTTAGATTTAGTATTAGGGGTAGGGTGAGGGTGAGTGTGACAATTAGGGTGAGGGTGAGGCTTAGGCTTAGGGTTAGGCTGAGGGTGAGGGTGGAGGTGAGGATTAGGGTTAGGGTGATGGTTTGGGTTAGGGTTAGTGTTACTGTTAAGGTTAGGGTTAGAATTACGGTGAGGGTGAGGGTGCGGGTGAGGGGTAGGGTTAGGGTTAGGGTATGGTTTAGGGTTAGGGTTAGGGTTAGTGTGAGGTTGAGATTTAGGTTTAGATATAGGGTTAGGAGGAGGGTTAGGGATAGGGTTAGTGTTAGAGTTAGGCTGAGGGTGAGGGTTACTTTGAGGTTTAAGGTTAGGGTTAGTGTTGGGGTTAGTGTGAGGGTAAGTTTTAGGGTTAGGGTTAGTGTTAGGGTGAGGGTGAGTGTTTGGGTTAGGATGAGGGTTATGGTTAGGGGGAGGGTTAGGATTAGGGTTAGGGTTAGGGTTAGGGTTAGGTTTAGGGTTTTGGTTACGGTGAGGTGAGGGTGACTTTTAGGGGTAGGGTTAGGGTAAGGTTTAGTGTTTGGGTTAGGGTTAGAGTGATGGTTAGGATGATGGTGAGTTATACGGTTAGTGTTAGAGTTAGGGTGAGGTTTAGGTTTAGGGTTAGTGTTAGGGTTAGGGTTAGGGTGAGAGTTAGCGATAAGTTTAGGGTTAGGTTTAGTGTTCGATTACAGTGAGGGTCAGTTTTAGGATTAGGGTTAGGGTCAGTGTGAGGTTTAGGGTTAGAATTAGGGTTAGGGTGAGGTTGAGCGTGAGGGTTTGGGTTAGGTTTAGGGGTAGGATTAGGATTATGGTTCTGGTTAGGGTGAGTGTGAGGCTTATGGTTATGGTTAGGGTTAGCCTTAGGTTTAGGCTGAGGGTTTGCGTGAGGTTGAGGGTTAGGGTTATTCTGAGGGGTAGGGTTACGGTTAGGGTGAGGTTTAGTGTTAGGGTTAGGGTTAGAGTTATGGTTAGGGTGAGGGTGAGGTTTAGGGGTTAGTTAGTTTTAGGGTGAGGGTTAGGGTGAGTGTGAGGGTTATGGTGAGGGTTAGGGTAGGGGTGACGGTAAGGGCAAACATGAGGGTTAGGCTGAGGGTGAGGGTTACGGTAAGGTTGATGGTTAGGGTTAGGGTTAGTGTTAGGGTTAGGGTTAAGGTGAGGGTGAGGTTTAGGGTTAGGTTGAGGGCTAGGTTGAGGGTGAGTGTTAGGGTTAGGGTTAGGGTGAGCGCTAGGGTGAGGGTTAGGGTGAGGGTTAGGGTTAGGGATTGGGTTAGGTTTAGGATTAGGGTTAGTTTGAGGGTGAGTGTGAGGGTTAGGGTTAGGTTTAGGCTTAGAGTTAGGGTGAGTGTTAGGTTTAGGGTTTGGGTTAGGTTGAGGCTGAGGCTGAGGATTAGGGTTAGGTTTAGGGTTAGGTTTAGGCTTAGTGTTAGGCTGAGGCTGAGGGTGGGGGTTAGGATTAGACTTAGAGTTGGGTTAGGCTTAGGGTTAGGGTAATTTTTAGTGTTATAGTTAGGGTTAAGTTTGCAGTGAGGGTGAGGCTGAATGTGAGGGTTATGGCTAGAGTTAGGGTTAGGGTTAGGGTTAGTGTTATTCTTAGGGTTAGGGTTAGAGTTACGGTGAGTTTGAGGGTGAGGGTGAGGTTAGGATTAGGGTGAGGTTTAGGCTGAGGGTTTTGGTTAGGGTTAGGGTGAGGGTGATATTTAGGGTTAGAGTTAGGGTTAGGGGGATGTTTAGGGTGAGGTTTAGTGTTAGGGTTAGTGTTAGGGTTAGGGTGAGGTTGAGGGTTAGTTTGAGGTTTAGGGACAGGGTTAGGTTTAGGATTAGGGTTAGGGTGAGGGGAAGTGTGAGGAATTGGGTAAGGATTTGGCTTAGGCTTATGGTTAGGCTTAGGGTGAGGGTGGGGGTGAGGATTAGGGTTAGGGTGACTGTTCGGGTTATTGTTAGGGGAAGGGTTCGGGTGAGGGTTAGGGTTAGGTTTAGTGTTAGGGTTAGGGTAAGGATGAGGGTTAGGGTTTGGGATAGGGTTAGGGTTAGGGTAGGGGTGAGGTTTAGGGTTTAGGTTAGGGTTAGGGTTAGAGTTACGGTGAGGTTGAGGGTGCAGATGAGTGTGAGGTTTCAGGTTAGGTTTAGGGTTAGGCTTACGTTTAGGCATAGGGTTAGGCTAAGGGTGAGGTTGAGGTTTAGGGTTAGGGTGACTGTTAGAGTTAGGGTTATGTGGAGGGATAGGATGAGGGTTAATGTTTGGATTAGGGTTAGGGTGATGGCTAGTGTGAGGGTGAGGTTTAGGGTTAGGTTAGGGTGAGGTTTAGGGTTAGGGTTAGGGTTAGGATTAAGGTGATGTTAAGGTTTAGGGTTAGAGTTAGGGTTAAGGTGAGGCTGAGGGTGAGGGTTAGGGTTAGGGTTAGGATTAGGATTAGGGTAAGTGTTAGGGTGAGTGTGAGTGTTAGGGTTAGGGTTAGGATTAGGCATAGGGATACACTGAGGGTGAGGGTGAGGGTGAGGTTTAGGTTTAGGATGAGAGTTAGGGTTCAGGTTAAGTTTAGGGTTAGGTTGAGGGTTAGGATTAGGTTTACGTTGAGTGTGAGGGTTAGGTTAGGTTGAGGGTTAGGGTTAGGGTGAGGTTTAGGGCTAGGGTTAGGGTGAGGGTTAGGATGAGGGTTAGGGTTAGAGTTAGGGTGAGGGTTAGGATGAGGTTAAGGGTTAAAGTAAGGGTGAGGGGTAGGGTTAGGGTCAGGGTTAGGGTTATGTTTAGGGTTAGGATGATGGTTATGGTCAAGGTTAGGGTGAGTGTTAGGATTAGGATTAGGGTTAGGATTAGTGTTAGGGTGAGGGCCAGTGTGAGGGTGAGGGTTAGGGTTAGTTTTAGGGTGAGGTTTAGGGTTAGGGTTACATTTAGGTTGAGGGTTAGGATGAGGGTTAAGTTTACTGTAAGGGTGAGGGTTAGGGTTAGGGTGAGGGTTAGGGTTAGGTTTAGGGTTAGGGTGACGGTGAGGGTTAGGATTAGGGTTAGGGTTAGGGTTATTTTTAGGGTTACAGTTACGGTGAGGGTGAGGGTGAGGGTTAGGGTTAGGGTTAGGTTGAGGTTTTTTGTGTTAGGGTTAGGGTTAGAGTTAGGGTTAGGGTGAGGGTAGGGTTAGTGTTACTGTGACGGTTAGTGTTTGTGTTAGGGTATGGGTTACGGTGAGTGCTGTGGTTAGGGTGAGGGTTAGGATTAGGGTTAGGGTTATTGTTAGCGTTAGGTTTTGGGTTAAGGTAACGTTGAGAGTAAGGGTGAACATTAGGGTTTAGGGTTAGGGTCAGGTTTAGATTTTGGGTTAGGGTTAGAGTTAGGGTTATGGTGAGGGTGAGGTTTAGAGTTAGAGTTAGGGTTAGGGTGAGAGTTAGGTTGAGGGTGAGGTTTAGGATTAGGTTTATGGGAAGGTTTAGTGTGAGGGTTAGGGTTAGGGTTTGGGTAAGGTTGAGGTTTAGGTTTAGAGTTAGGTTAAGGGTGAGCCTGAGGTTGAGGGTTAGGGTTAGTGTTAGAGTTAGATTTAGGGTGAGGGTTAGGATTAGGGTGAGGGTGAGGGTGAGGGTTAGGCTTAGGTTTAGGATTCGGATTAGGGTAAGGGTTAGGGTCAGTGTGATCGTTAGGGTTATGGTTAGGCTTAGGCTTAGGGTTAAGCTGAGAGTGAGGGTGAGGGTGAGGGTTAGGTTTACGGTGAAAGTTAGGGTTAGGGTTAGGGTGAGAGTTAGGGTTCGATTATGTTTAGGGTTAGGGTGAGGGTTAGGGTTAGGATTAATGTTAGAGTGAGGGCTAGGGTGAGGGTGATGGTTAGGGTTAGTGTTAGGGTAAGGTTTAGGTTTAGGGTTAGGATTTGTGTTAGGGTTAGGATGAGGGTTAGGGTTACTGTTAGGGTGAGGGTTAGGGTTAGGTTGAGGGTTAGGGTTAAGATTATGTTTAGGGTGAGGGTGAGTGTTAGGTTTAGGGTTAGGGTTAGGGTTAGCTTTAGGGTTAGGATTAGTGTTATTGTTAGGTTTAGGGTTAGAGTTATGGTGAGGGTGAGGGTGAGGTTGAGGGTGAGGTTTAGGGTTAGAGTGATTTTTAGGGCTGGGGTTAGGATTAGGGTTAGGATGAGGGGGCGGTTTAGGGTTAGATTTAGGGTTGGTTGTAGGGTTAGGTCGAGTGTTAATGTTAGGGTTAGTGTTAGGGTTAAGTTTAGGGTGAGGGTTCAGTTGAGGATTAGTGTGAGGGTTAGTGTGAGGTTTAGGGTTTAGGATGAGGTTTAGGGTTAGGGTTAGGGTTAGGATTAATGTTAGTGTTAGGCTTAAGTTGAGGGTTAGGGTGAGGGTGAGGTTTAGGGTTAGGGTTAGGATTAGGATTAGGGTTAGGGTTAGGGTGAGGGATAGGATGAGGGTTAGGGTTAAGGATAGGCTTAGGCTTAGGTTTAGGCTGAGGGTGATGGTAAGGTTGAGGGTTAGCGTTAGGGTGACGTTAGGGTCAGGGTTAGGGTGAGAGTTAGAGCTCGGGTTATGTTTAGGGTTAGCGTGAGGGTTAGGGTAATGGTTACAGTGAGAGTGAGGGTTAGGGTTAGGTTGAGGGTTAGGGTTATGGTTAGTGTGAGGGTGAGGGTGAGAGTTAGGGTTAGGGTTAGTCTGAGGTTTAGGATATTAGGTTTAGGATTAGGGTTAGGGGGAGGGCTAGGTTGAAGGTGAGGTTTAGGGTTAAGGTTATGGGGAGGGTTAGGATGAGGGTTAGTGTTAGGATTAGGATTAGGGTAATGGCTAGGGTCTGGGTGAGGTTTAGGGTTAGGTTAGGGTGAGGTTTAGGGTTAGGTTTAGGGTTAGGGTTAGGGTGAGTTTGAGGTTTAGGGTTAGAGTTAGGGTTAAGGTGAGGCTGACGGTGAGGGGTAGGGTTAGGGTTAGGATTAGCATTAGGGTAAGGGTTAGGGTGAGTGTGAGTGTTAGGGTTAGGGTTAGGGTTAGGCTTAGGGTTACACTGAGGGTGAGGGTGAGGGTTAGGGTTATGGTGAGAGTTAGGGTTCAGGTTAAGTTTAGGGTTAAGTTGAGGGTTAGGGTTAGGTTTACATTGAGTGTTAGGGTTAGACTTAGCTTGAGGGTTAGGGTTAGGGTTAGGCTTAGGGTGAGGTTTAGGGTTAGGGTTAGGGTGAGGGTTAGGATGAGGACTAGGGTTAGGATTAGGGTTAGGTTGAGGGCTAGGTTGAGAGTGAGGGTTAGGGTTAGTGTTAGGGTGAGGTTTAGGTTTATGGTTAGAGTTAGAGTGAGGGTTAGGGTGAGGGTAAGGGTTACGGTAAGGGTGAGGGTTAGTGTTAGGGTGAGCGTTAGGGTTAGGTTTATGGTTAGGATGAGGGTGAGTGTTAGGATTAGGGTTAGGGTTACGGTTATTGTTAGGGTTATGGTTATGGTGAGGGTGAGGTTGAGGGTGAGGGTTAGGGTTACGTTGAGGTTTTTAATGTTAGCGTTAGGGTTAGAGTTAGGGTTAGAGTGAGGTTAGTGTTAGGGTTAGTGTGAGGGTTAGTTTTGGGGTTAGGTTATGGATTACGGTGAGGGTTATGGTTAGGGTGAGGGTTAGCATGAGGGTTAGGGTTACAGTAAGTGTGAGGGTTAGGTTAGGGTGAGGGTTAAGTTTCGGTTTAGGGTTAGGGTTATGGTGAGGGTTAGTTTTAGGTTTAGTGTTAGGGTTATTGTTAGAGTTACGGTTATGGTGAGGTTGAGGGTGAGGATTAGGGTTAGGGTTAGGTTGAGGTTTTTAGTGTTAGGGTTAACGTTAGAGTTATGGTTAGGGTGAGATTAGGGTTAGGGTTAGTGTGAGGGTTAGTGTTTGGGTTAGGTTATGGGTTACGGTGAGGGTTGTGGTTAGGGTGAGGGTTAGTATTAGGGTTATGGTTATTGTGAGGGTTAGGTTTAGGGTTACGGTTATAGTGAAGGTAAGGGTGAGGGTTAGGGTTTAGGGTTAAAGTGAGGTTTAGGGTTTGGGTAAGGGTTAGAGTTAGGGTTAGGGTGAGGGTAAGGTTTAGAGTTAGAGTTAGGGTTAGGGTGATGGTTAGGTTGAGGGTTAGGATTACGGTTAGTGTTAGGGTTAGGGTTAGGGTTAGGGTGAGGGTGAGGGTTAGGTTTAGGGTTATGGGGAGGGTTAGGATGAGGGTTAGGTTT
Source organism: Dipodomys merriami (assembly GCF_024711535.1). NCBI lineage: Eukaryota > Metazoa > Chordata > Mammalia > Rodentia > Heteromyidae > Dipodomys > Dipodomys merriami. The sequence goes on from NW_027202632.1 coordinate 15,456, forward strand.
AGGATTAGGGTTAGGGTGAGGGCTAGGTTGAGGGTGAGGTTTATGGTTACGGTTAGGGTGAGGTTTAGGTTTAGGGTTAGTGTTAGTGTTAGTGTTAGGGTTAGGGTTAGGCTTATGGCGAAGGGTAGGGTTAGGGTTAGGTTTAGGCTGAGGGTGCGTGTGGGGTTGAGGATTAGGGTTAGGGTTAGGTTTAGCGTTAGGGTTAGGTTTTTGTTAGGGTTAGGGTTAGAGTTACGGTGAGGTTGAGGTTGTGGGTTTGGGTTAGGGTTAGGGTGAGGTTTAGAGTAAGGGTTAGGGTTAGGTTTATGGTGAGGTTGAGCTTTAGGGTTAGAGTTAGGGTTAGCGAGAGGGTTAGGATGAGGTTTAGGTTTAGGGTTAGTGTTAGTTTTAGGGTGAGGGTGAGGGTTAGGTTGAGGTTTAGGGATAGGGATAGGTTTAGGATTAGGGTTAGGGTGAGCATGAGTGTGAGTGTTAGGGTAAAGGTTAGGCTTAGGCATAGGGATAGGCTGAGGGTGAGGGTGGGGTGAGGATTAGGGTTAGGGTGATGGTTAGGGTTAGGGGTAGTGTTATTTTTAGGGTTAGAATTAGAGTTATGGTGAGGGTTAGGGTACGGGTGAGGTTTAGGGTTATGGTTAGGGTGGGGTTTAGGGTTACGGTTAGGGTTAGGATGAGGGTGAGGGTGAGGTTTAGGTTTAGATATAAGGTTAGGGTGACGGTTAGGGTGAGGGTTAGGGTTAGGTTTAGTGTTAGGGTTAGGGTGAGGATGAGGGTTAGGGTTAGGGTTAGGTATTGGGTAAGGGTGTGGTTTAGGTTAGGGTTAGGGTTCGGGTTAGAGTAACGGTGAGGGTTAGAGTAACGGTGAGGGTTAGGGTGCAGAATGAGTGTGAGGGTTGTGGTTAGGTTTAGGGTTATGCTTAGGGTTAGGCTTAGGTTGGGCTAAGGGTGAGCTTGAGCTTTAGGGTTATTGTTTGGGTTAAGGTTAGGGTTATGGAGTGGGTTAGGATGAGGGTTAATGTTAGGATTAGGGTTAGGGTAATGGCTAGGGTGCGGGTGATGTTTAGGGTTAGGTTAAGTTGAGGTTTATGGTTAGGGTTAGGCTTAGGGTTAGGGTGAGTGTGAGGGTTATGGTTAGGGTTAGCGTTAGGCTTAGGGTTACATTGAGTGTGAGTGTGAGGGTGAGGGTTAGGGTGGGAGTTAGGGTTCAGGATAAGTTTCAAGTTAGGGTGAGGGTTAGGGTTAGGTTTACGTTGAGTGTGAGGGTTAGGGTTAGGTTGAGGGTAAGGGGTAGGTTTAGGGTTAGGGTGAGATTTAGGGTTAGAGTTAGGGTGAGTGTTAAGATGTGGGTTAGGTTTACGGTAAGGGTGAGGGTTAGGGTTAGGGTGAGTGTTAGGTTTAGGTTTAGGTTTAGGGTGAGGGTGAGGGTTAGGATTAGGGTTAGGGTTAGGGTTATTTTTAGGGTTACGATTATGTTGAAGGTGAGGGTGAGGGTTAGGTTGAGGTTTTTAGTGTTAGGGTTAGGGTTAGAGTTAGGGATAGGGTGAGGTTAGGGTTAGGGTTACTGTGAGGGTTAGTGTTTGGGTTAGGATATGGGTTACGGTGAGGTTTTTGGTTAGGGTGAGGGTTAGGATTAGGGTTAGGGTTATTGTTAGGGTTAGGTTTTGGGTTAAGGTAACGTTGAGAGTAAGGGTGAGCGTTAGGGTTTAGGGTTAGGGTCAGGTTTAGGTTTTGGGTTAGAGTTAGAGTTAGGGTTAGGGTGAGCGTGAGGTTTAGAGATAGGGTTAGGGTGAGGGTTATTTGGAGGGTTAGGGTTAGGGTTAGTGTTAGGGTTAGGGTGAAGTTTAGGGTGAGGGTTAAGATTAGGGTTATGGGGAGGGTTAGGATGAGGGTTAGTCTTAGGATTAGGGTTAGGGTGAGTGCTAGGTTGAGGGTGAGGTTTAGTGTTAGGGTTAGGGTCAAATTTAGGGTTAGGGTTAGAGTTAGGGTGAGGGTGAGGTTTAGGTTTAGAGTTAGGGTAAGGGTGGGCCTGAGTTTGAGGGTTAGGGTTAGGGTTAGTGTTTGAGTTAAAGTTAGGGTGAGGGTTACGATTAGGGTGAGTTTGAGCATGAAGGTTAGGCTTAGGCTTAGTGTTAGGATTCGGATTAGAGTAAGGGTTAGGTTGAGTGTGATGTTTATGGTTAGGGTTAGGCTTAGGATTAGGGTTAGACTGAGAGTGAGGGTGAGGGTGAGGGTTAGGTTTACGGTGAAGTTTAGGGTTAGTATTAGGATGAGAGTTAAGGTTTTATTATGTTTAGGGTTAGGGTGAGGGTTAGGGTTTGGATTAGTCTTAGAGTGAGGGCTAGGGTGAGGGTGAGGGTTAGGGTTAGTGATAGGGTAAGGTTTATCGTTAGGGTTAGGGTTTGGGTTAGGGTTAGGATGAGGGTTAGGGTTATGGTGAGAGTGAGGTTTAGGGTTAGGTTGAGGGTTAGGGTTAAGATTATAGTTAGGGTGAGGGTGAGTGTTAGGATTAGGGTTAGGGTAAGGGTTAGGTTTAGGGTTAGGATTTGTGTTATTGTTAGGGTTAGGGTTAGAGTTATGGTGAGGGTGAGGATGAGGGTGAGGTTTAGGGTTAGGGTGAGGTTTAGTGTTAAGTTTAGGATTAGGGTTAGTGTGAGGGGGAGGTTTAGGGTTACATTTAGGGTTAGTTGTAGGGTTAGGTCGAGCGTTAATGTTAGGGTTAGTGTTAGGGTTAATGTTAGGTTGAGGGTTAGGTTGAGGATTAGTGTGAGGGTTAGTGTGATTTTTAGGGTTTAGGCTGAGGTTTAGGGTTAGGGTGAGTGTTAGGTTTAATGTTAGGATTAGGCTTAAGTTGAGGGTTAGGTGAGGATGAGGTTTAGGTTTAGGGTTAGCATTAGGATTAGGGTTAGGGTTAGGGTGAGCGATACGATGAGGGTTAGTGTTAGGGATTGAGTTAGGCTTAGTGTTAGGCTGAGGGTGAGGGTGAGGGTCAGGGTGAGGATTAGGTTCAGGGTTAGGGTGAGAGTTAGGTTTCGGTTAAGTTTTGGGTTAGGGTTAGGGTTAGGGTAACTGTTATAGTGAGGGTGAGGGTTAGGGTTAGGTTGAGGTTTAGTGTTAGGTTTAGGGTTAGTGTGAGGGTGAGGGTGAGGGCGAGGGTTAGGGTTAGTGTTAGGGTGAGGGTTAGGATAAGGGTTAGGGTTAGGATTAGGGTTAGGGTGAGGGCTAGGGTGAGGTTGAGGTTTAGGGTTAGGGTTTGGGTGAGGTTTGGGGTTAGGTTTTGGGTTAGGGTAAGGCTTAGGGTGAGGGTTAGATTGATGATTAGGTTTAGGGTTAGGGTTTGTGTGAGGTATAGGGTGAGGATGAGGGTTAGGGTTAGGGTGAGACTGAGGGTTAGAATTAGGTTTAGGGTGAAGGCTAGGGTCAGGGTGAGGGTTAGAGTTAGGTTTAGCATTAGGGTGAGGTTTAGGATTAGGGTGAGGGTTAGGGTTAGTGGGAGATTTAGTTTTAGGTTAGGGTTAGTGTTAGGTTGAGGGTAAGTGTTAGGGTGAGGGTTAGTGTTAGGGTGAGGGCTATGGTTAGGGTGAGGGTTAGTGTTAGGGTGAGGGCTATGGTTAGGGTGAGGGTTAGTATTAGGTTTAGGGTTACTGTTATGGTTAGGGTTAGGGTTACCGTTAGTGTGAGGGTGAGGGTTAGGGTTAGGGTTAGGGTGAGGTTTAGTGTTAGGGTTAGGGTTAGAGTTAGGGTTAGGGTGAGGGTGAGGTTTAGGGTTAGAGTTAGGGTAAGGGTGAGGCTGAGGTTGAGGGTTAAGTTTAGGGTTAGTGTTAGAGTTAGGTTTTGGGTGAGGGTTGGGGTGAGGGTGAGAGTGAGGGTGAGGGTTAGGCTTAGGGTTAGGATTAGGATTAGTGTAATTGTTCGGGTGAGTGTGAGGGTTAGGGTTAGGGTTACCCTTAGGCTTAGGGTTAGTCTGAGAGTGAGGGTGAGTGTGAGGGTTAGGGTTAAGGTGAGGGTTAGGTTTAGGGTTAGGTTGAGATTTAGGGTTCGGTTATGTTTATGGTTAGGGTGAGGTTTAGGGTTAGGATTAGGGTTAGGGTGAGGGCTAGGGTGATGGTGAGGATTAGAGTTAGTGTTAGGGTAAGGTTTAGGGTTAGGGTTAGGGTTTCAGTTTGGGTTAGGTTGAGGGTTAGGGTAACAGTGAGGCTGAGGGTTAGGGTTAGGTTTAGGATTTGGGTTAGCGTGAGGGTGAGTTTTAGGGTTAGGTTTAGGGTTAGGGGGAGGTTTAGGTCGAGGGTTAGTGTTAGGTTCAGTGTTATGTTTAAGGTTAGGGTGATGGTTAGGTTGAGGTTTAGGGTTAGGCTTAGGCTTAGGGTTAGGCTGAGGGTGAGGTTGGGGGTGAGGATTAGGGTTAGGGTGATGGTTAGGGTTAGGGTTAGGGTAAGGGTTAGGATGAGGAAAAGGTTTAGGATTAGGTTTACGGTGAGGGCTATGGTGAGGGTGAGGGTTAGAGTAAGGGTTAGGCTTAGGCTTAGGTTTAGGTTGAGCGTGAGTGTGAGGGTTGGGGTTAGGATTAGGGTGAGGTTTAGTGTTAGGGTCACGGTTAGAGTTAGGGATAGGGTAAAAGTGAGGTTTAGGGTTAGAGTTAGGGTAAGGTTGAGGCTGAGGTTGACGGTTAGGTTTAGGGTTAGTCTTAGAGTTAGGGTTAGGGTGAGTGTTAGAGTGAGGGTGAGGGTGTGGGTGAGGTTTAGGCTTAGGTTTGGGATTAGGATTAGTGTAAGGTTTTGGGTGAGTGTGAGGGTTGCGTTAGGGTTAGGCTTAGGCTTAGGGTTTGGCTGAGAGTGAGGGTGAGGGTGAGGGTTAGGGTTAGGGTGAGGGTTAGGGTTAGGGTTAGGGTGAGAGTTAGGGTTCGGGTTAAGTTTAGGGTTACTGTGAGGGTTAGGGTAATGGTTACAGTGAGGGTGAGGGTTAGGTTTAGGTGGAGTGTTAGGGTTAGGTTTAGGGTTAGGGTGAGGGTGAGGATGAGTGTTATGGTTAGTGTTAGGGTGAGGGTTAGGATGAGGGTTAGGTCTAGCATTAGGTTTAGGGTAAGGGCTAGGGTGAGGGTGAGGTTTAGGGTTTGGGTTAGGTTGAGGTTTAGGGTTAGGTTTAGGGTTGGGGTTAGGATGAGGGTGCGGTTTAGGGTTAGAGTTAGGGTTAGGTTGAGGCTGAGGGTGAGGGTTAGGGTTAGGGTTAGTGTTAGAGTTAGGGTTACGGTGAGGGTTAGTGTGAGGGTGAGGGTTACGCTTAGTGTTAGGATTAGGATTCGAGTAAGGGTTAGGGTGAGTGTGAGGGTTAGGGTTAGGGCCAGGCTTAGGCTTAGGGTTAGGCTGAGCAAGAGGTTGAGGGTGAGTTTTAGGGTTAGGATGATGGTTAGGATTACGTTTAGGGTGAGGGTTAGGATGAGGTTTAGGGTTAGGGTGAGGGTTAGGGGAAGGGTGTTGGTAAGGGTAAAGTTGAGGTTTAGGATGAGGGTGAGGGTTAAGATAAGGGTGAGGGTTAGGGTTAGGGTTAGGGTTAGGTTTATTGTTAGGGTGAGGGTTAGATTGAGGATTAGGGTTAGGGTTAGGGTTAGTGTGAGGTTTAGGGTGAGGATGAGGTTTAGGGTTAGGGTTTGGGTTAGGTTTAGGGTTAGGGTTAGGTTTAGGGTTAGGGTTACGGTGAGGGTTAGGGTTACTGTTAGGTTTAGGGTTTGGCTTTTGTTTAGGCTGAGGGTGAGGTTGGGGGTGAGGATTAGGGTTAGTGTTAGGTTTAGGGTTATTGTTAGTGTTATGGTTAGGGTTAAGTTTGCGGTGTGGGTGAGGCTGAGAGTGAGGTTTATGGTTAGGGTTAGGGTTAGAGTTAGTGTTATTGTTAGGTTTAGCGTTAGAGTTACTTTGAGGTTTTGGGTGAGGGTGAGGGTTAGGGTTAGGGTGAGGTTTAGGGTTAGGGTTAGGATTAGGGTGAGGGTGAGGTTTAGGGTTAGAGTTAGGGTTAGGGGGACAGTTAGGATGAGGTTCATGGTTAGGGTTAGGGTTAGGTTTAGGGTGAGGGGGAGGTTTAGGTTGAGGTTAGCTTTAGGATTTTGAGGTTAGGGTTAGCTTTAGGATTAGGGTTAGGCTGAGGGTGAGGGAGATTTTGAGGTTTAGGGTTAGGGCTAGGGTTAGGGTTATGGGGAGGGTTTGGATGAGTGTTAGGGTTAGGATTAGGGTTAGGGTTAGGGCTAGGGTGAGGGTGAGTTTTAGGGTTATGGTTAGGGTGAGGTTTAGCATTAGGTTTAGGGTTAGAGTTTTAGGGTTAGGGTTAGGGTGAGGTTTAGCGTTAGGTTTAGGGTTAGTGTTAGGGTGAGGTTGAGGTTTAGGGTTAGAGTTAGGGTCAGGGTGAAGCTGAGGGTGAGGGTTAGGGTTAGGGTTAGTGTTAGAGTTAGGGTTAGTGTGAGGGTTAGGGTGTGGGTGAGGGTTAGGCTTAGTGAAAGTATTAGGATTAGGGTAAGGGTTAGGGTGTGTGTGAGGGTTAGGTTTAGGATGAGGTTTAGGTTCAGGGTTAGGGTTAGAGTTAGGTTTAGGGTGAGGGTGAGGTTAAGGGTTAGAGTTAGGTTTAAGGTTAGGGTTAGGGTGAAGGTGAGGGTTCGGGTTAGGGTTAGGCTTAGCTTTAGGCTTAGGAGTAGGCTTTGGCTGAGCATGAGGGTGAGGGTTATGGTTAGGGTTAGGGTGAGGGTTAGGGTTAGGGTTATTGTGAAGGTTATGATGAGGTTTAGGGTTAGGATTAGGGTTAGGGTGAGGGGTAGGTTGAGACTGAATGTGAGTGCTGGGGTTAGGGATAGGTTTAGGTTTAAGATTAGGGTTAGGGTTAGGGTGAGTGTGAGGTTTAGGTTTAGGGTTAGGCTTAGGGTTAGGGTGAGGGTTAGGGTTAGGGTATGGGTTAGGGTGAGGGTGAGGCTGAGGATTAGGTTTAGGTTTAGGCTTAAGGTTAGGGTTAGGGTTAGATTTACAGTGAGGGCTATGGTTAGGGTTAGGGTTAGAGTTAGGGATAGGTTTAGGGTTAGGGTTAGGGTTAGGGTTAGAGTTACAATGAGGGTTATGATTATGGTTATGGTTAGGTTTAGGTTTAGGATTAGGTTGGGGGTTAGGGTTAGGGTTTGGTTTAAGTTGAGGGTGAGGCTGAGGATTAGGGTGAGGTTTAGGGTTAGGGTTTGGGTTAGGTTTAGGGTTAGGGTTAGGTTTAGGGTTAGGGTTAGGGTGAGGGTTAGGTTTAGGATTAGGGGTAGGGAGAGGTTGAGTGTGAGGGTTAGGTTTAGGGTTAGGTTTAGGATTAGGTTTAGGGTGAGGGTTAGGGTTAAGTTTTGGGGTAGGGTGATGGTGAGGCTGAGGATTAGGGTTAGGTTTAGTGTTAGTGTTAGGGTTAGCGTTAGAGTTACAGTGAGGGCTATGTTTAGGACTAGGCTTAGGGTTAGGGTTAGGTTTAGGGTTAGGGTTAGAGTTAGGGTTAGAGTTACAATGAGGGTTATGATTATGGTTATGGTTAGGTTTAGGTTTAGGGTTAGGTTGGGGGTTAGGGTTAGGGTTTGGTTTAAGTTGAGGGTGAGGCTGAGGATTAGGGTTAGGTTTAGGGTTAGGGTTTGGGTTAGGTTTAGGGTTAGGGTTAGGTTTAGGGTTAGGGTTAGGGTGAGGGTTAGGTTTAGGATTAGGTGTAGGGAGAGGGTGAGTGTGAGGGTTAGGTTTAGGGTTAGGTTTAGGATTAGGTTTAGGGTGAGGGTTAGGGTTAAGTTTTGGGTTAGGGTGATGGTGAGGCTGAGGATTAGGGTTAGGTTTAGTGTTAGTGTTAGGGTTAGGGTTAGAGTTACAGTGAGGGTTATGTTTAGGTTTAGGTTTAGGTTTAGGGTGAGGCTGAGGGTGAGTTTGGGTGTGTGTATTAGGGTTAGGGTTAGGGTTAGGGTTATTGTTTGTGGTATGATTAGCGTTAAGTTAGTGGTGAGGGTGAGGCTGAGGGTGAGGGTTATGGTTATGGTTAGGGTTAGGATTAGTGTTATTGTTAGGGTTAGGGTTAGAGTTACCGTGAGGTTGAGGATGGGGGTGTGGGTTACGGTTAGGGTGAGGTTTAGGGATGGGTTTAGCGTTAGGGTTAGGGTTAGGATGAGGGTCAGTGTGAGGCTTATGGTTAGAGTTAGCGTTAAGGGGAGAGTTAGGGTGAGGTTTAGGGTTAAGGTTAGTGTTAGGGTTAGGGTGAGGGTGAAGTTTAGGTTGAGGTTTCTGGATAGGGCTAGGTTTAGGATTAGGGTTAGGGTGAGGGTGAATGTGGGGGTGAGCATTAGGGTTAGGGTGATGGTTGGGGTTAGGGTTAGTGTTATTGTTAGGGTTAGGGTTAGAGTTACGGTGAGGGTGAGGGTGCAGGTGAGGTTTAAATTTAGGGTTAGGATGGGGTTTAGTGTTAGGGTTAGGGTTAGGATGAGGGTGAAGTTTAGGGTTAGATATATGGTTAGGCGGAGGGTAGGTGGAGGGTGAATGTGAAGGTTAGGGTTAGGGTTACGGTTAGGCTTAGGGTTAGGCTGAGGGTTAGGGTTAGTGTGAGGGTTAGGGTTAGGGTTAGGGTGAGAGTTAGGATTTGGGTTAAGTTTATGGTTAGGGTGAGGGATAGGGTTAGGGTTAGGGGGAGGGTGAGAGTTAGGCTTAAGTTTAGGGTTAGGGTTAGGGTTAGGGTTATTGTTAGTGTTATGGTTATGGTTAAGTTTGTGGTGAGGGTGAGGATGATGGTGAGGTTTATGGTTTTAGAGTTAGAGTTACTTTGAGGTTGAGGGTGAGGGTGAGGTTTAGGGTTAGAGTTAGGTTTAGGGGGACTGTTAGGGTGAGGTTAAGTGTTAGGGTTAGTGTTAGGTTTAGGGTGAGGTTGTGGTTTAGGTTGAGATTTAGGGATAGGTTTAGGTTTAGGATTAGGATTAGGTTTACTGTTAGGGTGAATGTGAGGGTTAGGGCGAAGGTTAGTGTTAGGCTGAGGGTGAGATTGATGGTGAGGTTTAGGTTTAGGGTGAGGGCTAGGGTTAGGGTTATGGGGAGGGTTTGGATGAGCTTTAAGGTTAGGATTAGGGTTAGGGTGACGGCTAGGGTGAGGGTGAGGTTTAGGGTTAGGTTTAGGGTGAGGGTTAGGGTTAGGATTAGGGTTAGGATTAGGGCTAGTGTGAGGGTTAGGGTGAGGGTTAGGGTTAGGGTTAGGGTGAGGTTGAGCGTGAGGCTTAGGGTGAGGATTAGGCTTAGGGTTAGGGTGAGGGTTCAGTTTAGGGATTGTGCTTGGGTGAGTGTGATGATGAGGATTAGGGTTAGGTTTAGGGTTAGGGTTATGTTTAGGTTTAAGTTTAGGTTTAGGGTTAGGGTTAGGGTGAGAGTGAGTGTAAGGGTTAGGTTGAGGGTTAAGCTTAGTCTTATAGTTAGGCTGAGGGTGAGGGTGGGGGTGAGTATTAGGGGTAGGGTGATTGTTCTGGTTAGGGTTAGTGTTATTGTTATGGTTAGGTTTAAAGTTACAGTGAGAGTGCAGGTGCGGGCGAGGGTTAGTGTTAGGGTGAGGTTTAGGTTTGGGTTAGGGTTAGAGTTAGGTTTAGGGTGAGGGTGAGGTTTAGGGTTAGAATTACGGTTCGGGTGAGGGTTAGGTTGAGGTTTAGGGTTAGTGTTAGTGTTAAGGTTAGGTTTACGGTGAGAGTTAGGGGGAGGGTTAGGGTTAGGATTAGAGTTAAGGTGAGGGTGAGGGTATGTGTTAGGGTTAGTTTAGGGTTAGGCTTAGGGTTAGGCTGAGGGTGAGGTTGAGAGTGAGGGTTAGGATTAGGTTGAGGGTTAGGGTTCGCGTTAAGTTTAGGGTTATGGTGAGGGTTAGGGTAAGGGTTATGTTGAGGGTGAGGGTTAGGATTAGGTTGACGGTTAGGTTTAGGTTTAGGGTGAGGGTGAGGATGAGTGTTAGGCTTATGGTGAGGGTTAAGATGAGGGTTAGATTTAGGATTAGGGTTAGGGTGAGGGCGATAGTGAGGGTGAGGTTTAGGGTTAGGGTTAGGGTTAGGGTTAGGATGAGTGTGAGGTTTAGGGTTAGAGTTAGGGTTAGGGTGAGGTTGAGGATGAGGGTTAGGTTTAGGGTTAGTGTTAGATTAAGGTTTAGGGTGAGGTTGAGGGTTAGGCTAAGTGTTAGGATTAGGATTAGGGTAATTGTTAGGGTTAGTCTGAGGGTTAGGGTTAGGCTTAGGTTTAGGCTTAGGTTTAGGCCGAGGGTGAGGGTGAGTGTGAAGTTTAGGGTTAGGTTGAGGTTTAGGGTTAGGGTTAGGGTGAGATTTAGGGTTCAGCTTAAGTTTAGGGTTAGGGTGAGGGTTACGGTTAGTCTTACAGTGAGCATGAGAGTTAGGGTTAGGTTGAGGGTTAGGATTAGGGTTAGGGTTATTGTGACGGTTAGGGTTAGAGTTAGGGTGAGGGTTAGGATGAGGATTAGGGTTAGGATTAGTGTTAGGGTGAGGATTAGGGTTAGGGTTAGGGTTAGGGTGAGGGTTAGGATGAGGGTTAGGGTTGTGGTGACATGTGGGTTAGGGTTAGGGTTTAGGTTAGGGTTAGAATTAGTGTTAGGGTGAGGGTAAGTGTTAGGATTAAGGTTAGGGTTAGGGTTAGGTTTAGGTTTAGGGTTAGGATTAGTGTTAATTTTAGTGTTAGAGTTACAGTTAGGGTGAGGCTGAGGGTGAGGTTGAGGGTTAGGTTTGGGGTGACGTTTATGGTTATGGTTAGGATTATTGTTATGTTGAGGGTGAGGTTTAGGGTTATATTTAGGGTTAGGGTGCAGGTTATGTGCAGGGTTAGGATTAGGGTTAGTGTGAGGGTTAAGGTTAGGGTGAGGGTTAGGTTGAGTTTTAGGGTTAGGTTTAGGTTTAGGGTTTGGATTTGGGTTAGGGTGAGGGTGAGTGTGAGGGTTACGGTTAGGTTTAGGCTTAGGCTGAGGGTGAGGGTGGGGTGAAGGATTAGGTTTAGGGTGATGTTTAGGATTAGGGTTAGTGTTGGATAGGGTGAGGGTGAGGATTAGGGTAAGGCTTAGGATTAGGCTTAGGGTTAGACTGAGTGTGAGGTTGAGTGTGAGGGTTAGGGTTAGGGTGATGTTTAGGTTTACGGTTACGGTGAGGGTTAGGATGAGTTTTAGGGTTACAGTAAGGGTTAGGGTGAGGATGACAGTAAGGATTAAGGTGAGGTTGAGACTGAGGGTGAGGGTTAAGATAAGGGTGAGGGTTAGTGTTAGGATTAGGGTGGGGTTTAGGGTTAGGGTTAAGGATAGATTTAGGTGGATGGGGAAGTTTAGGGTTAGATACAGGGTTAGGGGGAGGGTTAGGGGGAGGGTTAGGGTTAGGGTTTGTTTTAGGGTTAGGGTGAGGGTGAGGGTTAGTGTTAGGGTTAGGGTTAGGGTGAGGTTTAGGGTTAGGGTTAGGGTTTGGTTTAGAGTTATGGTGAGGGTGAGGGTGCGGGTGAGTGTAAGGGTTAAGGTTAGGTTTCAGGTAAGGCTTGTGGTTAGGCTTAGGGTTAAGCTGAGTGTGAGGGTGGGTTTGAGGGTTAGGGTTAGGTTGAGGTTTTTGGATAGGGTTATAGGGAGGGTTAGGATGAGGGTTAGGGTTAGGATTAGGGTTAGGGTTAGGGTTAGGGTGAAGGTGAGGTTTAGGTTTATGGTTAGGTTGAGGTTTAGGTTTAGGGGTAGGGTTAGGGTTAGGGTGAGCGTGGGGTTTAGGGTTATAGTTAGGGTTAAGGTGAGGCGGAGGTTGAGGGTTAGGGTTAGGGTTAGGATTAGCATTAGGGTAAGGGTAGGGTGAGTGTGAGGGTTAGGGTTAGGGTGAGGGTTAGGGTTAGGGTTAAGTTGAAAGTTAGGGTTCAGGTAAATTTTAGGGTTAGGGGGAGGGTTAGGGTTAGGGTTTGTTTTAGTGTTAGGGTGAGGGTGAGGGTTAGTGTTAGGGTTAGGGTTAGGGTGAGGTTTAGGGTTAGGGTTAGGGTTTGGTTTAGAGTTATGGTGAGGGTGAGGGTGCGGGTGAGTGTAAGGGTTAAGGTTAGGTTTCAGGTAAGGCTTGTGGTTAGGCTTAGGGTTAGGCTGATTGTGAGGGTGGGTTTGAGGGTTAGGGTTAGGTTGAGGTTTTTGGATAGGGTTATAGGGAGGGTTAGGATGAGGGTTAGGGTTAGGATTAGGGTTAGGGTTAGGGTTAGGGTGAAGGTGAGTTTTAGGGTTATGGTTAGGTTGAGGTTTAGGTTTAGGGGTAAGGTTAGGGTTAGGGTGAGCGTGGGGTTTAGGGTTAGAGTTAGGGTTAAGGTGAGGCGGAGGTTGAGGGTTAGGGTTAGGGTTAGGATTAGCATTAGGGTAAGGGTAGGGTGAGTGTGAGGGTTAGGGTTAGGGTGAGGGTTAGGGTTAAGTTGAAAGTTAGGGTTCAGGTAAAGTTTAGGGTTAGGGTGAGGGTTAGGGTTAGCTTTAAGTTGAGCGTGAGGATTAGGGTTAGGTTGAGGGTTAGGTTTATGGTTAGGGTTAGGGTGAGGTTTAGGGTGAGGGTGAGGGTTAGGATGAGAAGTACGGTTAGAATTAGGGTTAGGATGAGGGCTAGGTTGAGGGTGAGGGTTAGGTTTAGTGTTAAGGTGACTTTTAGTGTTAGGGTTAGGGTTAGGGTGAGGGTTAGGATGAGGGATAGGGTTAGAGTAAGTGTGAGGGTTAGGGTTAGGTTGAGGGTTAGGTTTAGGATTAGGTTTAGTGTGAGGTTGAGGATTAGGGTTAGGGTTAGTGTTATTGTTAGGGATCGGGTTAGGGTTACGATTATGGTGAGGTTGAGGTTTAGAATTAGGGTTAGGGTGAGGTTTTTAGTGTTACAGTTAGGGTTAGAGTTAGGGTTAGCATGAGGTTCGGGATATTGAGAGGTTTAGTGTTAGGGTTAAGTTTTGGGTTGTGGTGAGGGTTATGGTTAGGGTTAGGGTTAGGATTAGGGTTAGGGTTATTGTTATGGTTAGGTTTAGGGTTACGGTTAGGGTGACGGTAAGTGTGAGGTTTAGGCTTAGTGTTAGGGTTAGGCCTAAGGTTAGGGTTAGGGTTAGGATTACGGTTGGGGTTAGGGTGAGGTTTAGGTTTTGGTTTACTTTATAGTTAGGTTTAGGGTGAAGGTAGGATTTAGGGTAAGAGTTAGGATTAGGGTGAGGGTTAGAGTGGGGGTTAGGGTTAGGGTTCGGATTAGGCTGAGGGTTAAGGTGGGGGTCACGGTAAGGTTAAAGGTGAGGGTTAGGCCTAGGGTGAGGGTTACGGTAAGGGTCAGGGTTAGGGTTAGGGTGAGTGTTAGGCTGAGGATTAGGCTGAGGCTGAGTGTTAGACTGAGGATTAGTGTTAGGGTTAGTGTGAGATTTATGGTGAGGGTGAGGGTTAGGGTTAGGATGTGGTCTAGGGTGAGGGTGAGGATTAGGGTTAGTGTTAGGATTAGGCTGAAGGTGAGGTTGAGGGTAAGGGTTAGGGTTAGGGTTAGGGGGACGGTTCGGATGAGGATTAGGGTTAGGATTAGGGTTAGGGTAAGGGCTAGGGTAAGGGTAGGTTTAGAGTTAGGGTTAGGGTCAGGTTTAGGGTTAGGGTTAGGCTAAGGGTTATGGTGAGGGTGAGGTTTAGGGTTTGAGTTAGATTTAAGGTGAGGCTGAGGGTGAGGTTTAGGGTTAGGCTTAGTGTTAGGGTTAGGGTTAGGGTTAGGGTGAGGGTTAAGGTGAGATTGAGGGTTAAGGTTAGTGTTAGGGTTAGGCTTAGGATTAGGCTGAGTTTGAGGGTGAAGCTGAGTGTTAGGGTTAGGGTGAGGGTTAGGGTTAGGGTTATGGGGAGGGTTAGGATCAGGGTTAGGGTTAGGATTAGGGCTAGGGTGAGGGCTAAGGTGAGGGTGTGGTTTAGTGTTAGGTTTAGGTTGAGGTTTAGTGTTAGGGATAGAGGGAGGGTTAGGATGAGTGTTAGGTTTAGGATTAGGGTTAGCCTGAGGGCTAGGGTGAGGTTAATGGTTAGGGTAAGCGTTAGGCTTAGGCTTAGGTTTAGGCTGAGCATGTGGTTGAGGGTGAGGATTAGCTTTAGGGTTGGGTTGAGTTTTAGTGTTAGGGTTAGGGATAGAGTTCGGGTTAGGGTGAGGGTGAGGTTTAGGGGTAGAGTTAGGGTTAGGATGAGGGTTAGGTTTAGGGTGAGGGTTAGTGTGGGGGTCACGATAAGGGTAAATGTGAAGTTTAGGCTGAGGATGAGGGTTACGGTAAGGGTGAGGGTTAGGTTTAGGGTTAGGTTTAGGGTGAGGTTTAGGGTTAAGGTGATGGTTAGGGTTAGTGTTAGTGTGAGGTTTAGGGTTAGGGTTAGGGTTAGGATTAATTTTAGGTTTAGGCTTAATGTGAGGCTTAAGGTGAGGGTGAGAGTCAGGGTTAGGGTTTGATTGTGATTTGGGTTAGGATGAATGTGAGGGTTAGGGTTAGGGATAGGGATAGGCTTAGGTTTAGGCTGAGGATGAGGGTGAGTGTGAGGATTAGAGTTAGGGTGAGGGATAGGGTTAGGGTGAGAGTTAGGGTTTGGGTTAAGTTTAGGGTTAGGGTGAGTGTTAGGGTAGGGGTTACAGTGAGGGTGAGGGTTAGGTATAAGCTTAGGTTTAGGCTGAGGTTGAGGGTGAGTGTGAGGATTAGTGTTAGGGTGAGGGATAGGGTTAGGGTGAGAGTTAGGATTTGGGTTAAGTTTAGGGTTAGGGTGCGTGTTAGGGTAGGGGTAACAGTGAGGGTGAGGGTTAGGTTTAGGTTGAGGTTTAGGGTTAGGGTTAGCGTTAGGGTGAGGGTGAGGGTTAGGATTAGGGTTATTTTTAGGATGAGCTTTAGGATGAGTTTAGGGTTAGGATTAGGGTTAGGGTGAGGGCTAGCTTGAGGGTGAGTTTTAGGGTTAAGGTTAGGGTGAGGTTTTGGGTTAGGATTAGGGTTAGGGTTAGGGTGAGGGTGAGGTTTAGGGTTAGAGGTAGGGTTAGGGTGAGGCTGAGGGTGAGGGTAGTGTTAGGATTAGGGTTAGGTTTAGGGTTAGGATTACTGTAATTGTTAAGGTTAGAGTTAAGGTGAGGTTGAGGGTGAGGGTGAGGGTGAGGGGTAGGTTTATTGTTAGGGTGAGTTTTAGGGTTAGGGTTAGTGTTAGGGTGAAGGTTAGGATGAGGGTTAGGGTTAGAGTGAGGATTAGGGTAAGGATTAGGGTTAATGTGAGGTTGAGGGTTAGGATTAGGGTTAGGGTTAGGGTTATTGTTAGGGTTAGGGTTACGGTATCAATGAGGTTGAGGGTTAGAGTTAGAGTTAGGGTGAGGTTTTTAGTGTTAGTGTTAGTGTTAGAGACAGGGTTAGGGTGAGTGTGAGGTTTAGGGGTAGAGTTAGGGTTAGGGAGAAGGTTAAGGTGAGGGTTAGTGTTAGGGTGAGGGTTAAGGTGGGCGTGACGGTAAGGGTAAATTTGAGGGTTAGGCCTAGGGTGAGGGTTACAGTAGGGTGAGGGTTAGGTTTAAGGTGAGAGTTAGGGTTAGGGAGAGGGTGAGGGTGACGGTTAGATTGAGGATTTGTGTTAGGGTTTGTGTGAGTTTGAGCGTGAGGTTGAGGGTTAGGCTTAGGGTGAGGGCTAGGGTGAGGGTGAGGATTAGGTTTAGTGTTAGGGTGAGTTTAGGGTTAGGGTGAGGGTTATGGTTAGCGTTAGGGCTAGGTTTAGGTGTAGGTTTAGTGTTAGGGTTAGGGTTTGGGTTAGGGTAGGTTTAGGGTAAGGGTTTTTGTTAGGGTTATTATTAGGGTTAGGGTTAGGATGAGGTTTAAGTTTAGGTTTCTGTTTAGAGTTAGGGTTAGTGTGAGGGTGAGGTTTAGGGGTAGAGTTAGGGTGAGTGTTAGGGTTAGAGTTAGGGTGAGTGTTAGGGTTAGAATTAGGGTGAGCGTTAGGGTTAGGGTTAGGCTTAGGCTTTGGCTTAGACTTAGGCCCAGCATGTGGGTGAGTGTTAGGGTTAGGGTTAGGGTAAGGGTTAAGGTTAGGGTTAGGGTGAGGATTAGGATGAGGTTTCGGGTTAGGATTAGGGTTAGGCTGAGTGCTAGGGTGAGGGTTAGGCTTAGGGATAGGTTTAGGATTAGGATTAGGTTTAGGGTGAGGGTGAATGTGAGGGTTAGAATTAGGGTTAGGTTTAGGCTTACGGTTAGGGTGAAGGTAAGGGTTAGGGTTTTGTTAGGGTGAGGGTGAGGCTGAGGATTAGGGTTAGGTTGAGGGTTAGGTTTAGGTTTAGGGTTAGTGTTAGGGTTAGGGTTACAGTGATGGTTAGGGTTAGGGTTAGGGTTATTGTTAAGGTTAGGGTTAGGGTTACAGTTACAATGAGGGTGAGGGTGAGGATTAGCGTTAGCATTATGGTTAGATTTAGTGTTAGGGTTAGGGTTAGAGTTAGGGTTAGGGTGAGGGTGAGGTTTAGGGGTAGAGTCAGGGTTAGGGTGAGTGTTAGGTTGAGGGTTAGGTTTAGGGTGAGGGTTAGGGAGGGAGTGACGGTACGGGTAAACGTGAGGGTTAGGCTGAGGGTGTGGGTTATTTTAAGAGTGAGGGTTAGTGTTAGTGTGAGAGTTAGGGTTATGGGTAGTGTGAGGGTGAGGGTTAGATTGAGGATTATTGTTAGGGTTAGTGTGAGGTTTAGGGTGAGGATGGGTGTTAGGGTTAGGGTGAGGGCTAGGGTGAGGTTGAGTGCTAGCGTCAGGTGTAGGGTGAGGTTTAGAGTTAGGGTGATGGTTAGATTTAGTGTGAGAGTTAGTGTTAGGGTTAGGGTGAGTGTTCGGTTGAGGGTAAATGTTAGGGTGAGGCTTAAGGTAAGGGTGAGGGTTAGGGTTAGGGTTATTGTTAGGGTTAGCTTTAGGGTTATGGTTAAGTTGAGGGTGAGAGTGAAGTGTAGGTTTAGGGTTGAGGATGAGGTTTAGGTTTAGGGTTAGGTTTAGAGTTAGGGTTAGGGTGAGAGTGAGGTTTAGGGTTAGAGTTAGTGTTAGGGTTAGGGTTAGGGTCAGGGTGAGGGTTAGGGTTAGGGCTAGGCTTAGGCTTAGGCTTAGGCCGAGCATGAGGGTGAGGGTTAGGATGAGGTTTAGGGTTAGGATTAGGGTTAGGCTGAGGGCTAGGGTGAGGGTTAGGGTAAGGTATAGGGTTACATTTAGGATTAGGGTTAGGTTGAGGGTGAGGGTGAATGTGAGGGTTAGCGTTAGGATTAGTGTTATTGTTAGGGTTAGGGTTAGCGCTATGGAGAGGGTGAGGGTGCAGGTGAGGGTTAGGTTTAGGTTTAGGGTGGGGTTTAGGGTTAGGGTTAGGGTTAGGGTTAGTGTGAGGGTGAGGTTTAGGGTTAGATATAGGGTTAGGGGGAGGGTTAGGGTGAGGGTTAGGGTGAGGCTTAGTGATAGGGTTAGGGTGAGGGTGAGGGTTAGGTTAAGGTTTAGGGTTAGGGTTAGGGTTATTGTGAGGATTGGTGTTAATTTAGGGTTAGTGTTTGAGTGAGGTTAAATTTTATGGTGAGGGTTTGGGTTAGGGTGAGGGTTTTGCTTTTGGTGAGGTTTAGTGTTAGTTTTAGGGTTAGGGTTAGGGTGAGGCTGAGGCTTAGGGTTAAAGTTAGGGTTAGAGTGAGGCTGAGGGTGAGGGTGAGGGTTAGGGTTAGGGTTATTGTTAGGGTTAAGGTTAATGTGATGGTTAGGTTGACAGTTAGGTTTAGTGTTAGGGTTAAGATTAAGATTAGGCTTAGGGTTAGAATGAGTGTGAGGTTTAGGGTTAGGGTTAGAGTTAGGCTTAGGGTTAGGCTGAGGGTGAGGGTGAGGGTTAGGGTTAGGGTGAGGTTTAGGGTTAGGGTTAGGGTGAGAGTTAGGGTTCGGGTTAAGTTTAGGTTTAGGGTGAGGGTTAGGGTACGGGTTAAAGTGAGGGTGAGCGTTAGGTTTAGGTTGAGCTTTAGGGTTAGGTTAGGATTAGGGTGAGGGTGAGGGTGAGGGTTAGGGTTAGTGTTATGGTGAGGGTTAGGAGTAGGGTTAGGGTTAAGATTAGGGTGATGGAGAGGTTTAGGTTTAAGTTGAGTTTTAGGGTTAGGGTTAGGGTTAGGGTGAGGGTGAGGTTTAGGATTAGAGTTTGGGTTAGGTTGAGGCTGAGGGTGAGGGTTCGGGTTTTGGTTAGTGTTAGAGTTATGGTTAGGGTGAGGGTTAGGGTGAGACTGAAGTTTTGGCTTAGAGTTAGGATTAGGATTAGGGTAAGGGTTAGGGTGAGTGTGAGGGTTATGGTTAGGGTTAGGCTTCAGCTTAGGGTTAGGCTGAGGGTGAGGGTTAGGCTTAGGTTTAGGATTAGGATTAGATTAAGCGTTAGGGTAAGTGTGAGGGTTAGGTTTAGGGTTAGGCTTTGGCTTAGGGTTAGGCTGAGGTTGAGGGTGAGGTTGAGGGTTAGGGTTAGGGTGATGATTAGTGTTAGGTTTAGGGTGAGAGTATGGGTTCCGCTAAAGTTTAGGGTTAGGGTGAGGGTTAGGGTTAGGTTTAGTGTTAGGTTTAGGGATAGTGTGATGGTTAGGGTTAGGGTTAGGTTTAGGGTTAGGATGAGGATTAGGGTTAAGCTTAAGTTTAGGGTGAGGACTAGGGTGAGGTTGAGGGTTAGTGTTAGTGTTAGGGTTTGGTTTAGGGTTAGGGTTAGGGTTAGAGTGAGGGTTTGGATGAGGGTTAGGTTTACAGTGAGGTTGAGGATTAGGGTTAGGTGTAGGGTTAGGGTTAGGATTAGGGTTAGGGTGAGGGTGAGTGTTAGTATTAGGGTTAGGGTTAGGTTTAGGGTTAGGATTAGTGTTATTGTTAGGGTTAGGGTTAGATTTATGGTAACGGTGAGGGTGAGGGTGAGGGTGAAGTTTAGGGTTAGGGTTAGGGTGAGGTTTATGATTTGTGTTAGGATTATGGTTAGGGTGAGGGTGAGGTTTAGGGTTAGATTTAGGGTTAGGGTGAGGATTAGGGTTAGGATTAGGGTGAGAGTTTGGGTTCCGCTTAAGTTTAGGGTTAGGGTGAGTGTTAGGGTTATGTTGAGGGTTAGGTTTAGGGATAGTGTGATGGTTAGAGTTAGGGTTAGGGTTAGGTTTAGGATGAGGATTAGGGTTAGGTTTAAGGTTAGGGTGAGGACTAGGGTGAAGCTGAGGGTTAGGGTTAGGTTTAGGGTGAGGGTTTGGATGATGGTTAGTGTTACAGTTTCTGTGAGGATTAGGATTAGGTTGAGGGTTACTGTTAGGATTAGGGTTAGGTTGAGGGTGAGTGTTAGGATTAGGGTTAGGCTTAGGTTTAATGTTAGGATTAGTGTTATTGTTAGGGTTAGGGTTAGATTTATGGTAAGGTGAGGTGAGGGTGAGGGTGAAGGTTAGGGTTAGGGTTAGGGTGAGGTTTTTGGTTAGGGTTAGGATTAGGGTTAGGGTGAGGGTGAGGTTTAGGGTTAGATTTTGGGTTAGGGGGAGTGTTAGTTCGAGGGTTAGGGTTAGGGTTAGGGTTACGGTTAAGGGTAGGTTGATGGTTATGTTGAGGTTTTTTGTTAGGATTAGGGTTAGGGTTAGGATTAGGGTTAGGGTAAGGGTGAATGTGAGGGTTAGGGTTAGGGTTAGGCTTAGGCTTAGGCTTAGTGTTAGGCTGAGGGTGAGGGTGGGGATGAGGATTAGGGTTACGGTGAAGGTTAGGGTTAGGGTTAGGTTGAGGGTTAGAATGAGTTTTAGTGTTAGGATTAAGGTTAGGGTGAGGGCTCTGGTGAGGGTGAGGATTAGGCTTAAGGTTAGGCTGAGCTTGAGGTTGAGGGTGAGGGTTTCGGTTAGGGTGATGGTTAGGTTTACGGTTAGGGTGATGGTTAGTATGAGGTTTAGGGTTAGTGTGTGGGTTAGGGTGATTATGATGGTAAGGGTAAAGGAGAGGTTTTGGCTGAGGGTGAGTGTTAAGATAAGAGTGAGGGTTTGGGTTATTTTTAGGGTTAGGGTAAGGGTTAGTGTTAGGGTTAGGGTGAGGGTAAGATTGAGGATTCGGTTTAGGGTTAGTGTGAGGTTTAGGGTGAGGATGAGGGTTAGGGTTAGAGTGAGGGTGAGGGATAGAATTAGGGTTAGTGTGAGGGCTAGGGTTTGGATGAGGTTTAGGTTTCGGGTTAGGGTGAGGGCTAGGGTGAGGTTTAGGTTGAGGTTTAGTGTTAGGGATAGGGTTAGGTTTAGGATTAGGGTTAGGGTGAGGGTGAGTGTGAGGGTTTGAGTTAGGGTTAGGATTAGGCTTAGGGTTAGAGTGAGGATTAGTGTTAGGTTTTGGGTTAGGGGGAGGGTGAGGCTGAGGATTAGGGTTAGGTTTAGGGTTAGGGTTATGTTTAGGGTTAGGGTTAGGTTTAGGGTTAGGGTTAGGGTTAGGGTTATGGTGAGGGTTATGTTTAGGATAGGGTTAGGCTTCGTGTTAGGCTGAGGGTGAGGGTGGGGGTGAGGGTGGGGGTGAGGATTAGGGTTACGGTTAGGGTTTGGGTTAGGTTATTGGTAAGGCTAGGATTAAGTTTGCGGTGAGGGTGAGGCTGCGGGTGAGGGTTATGGTTAGGGTTAGGGTTAATATTATTGTTAGGGTTAGGGTTAAAATTACGGTGAGGTTGAGGGTAAGGGTGAGCGTTTGGGTGAAGGTGAGGTTTACGTTGAGGTTTAGGGTTAGGTTTAGGGTTAGGGTTACGATGAGGGTGAGATTTAGGGTTAGATATAGAGTTAGGGGTAAGTTTAGGGTGAGGGTTATGGTTATGGTTAGTGTTAGGCTTAGGGTAAGGGTGAGGTTTAGGTTGAGTTTAAGGGTAAGGGTTAGGGTTAGTGTTAGTGTGAGGGTTAGTGTTAGGGTTAGAGTTAGTGTTATGGTTAGCGTAATTGTTAGTTTGAGGGTTTGGGTTAGGTTGAGGGTTATGGTTAGGGTGAGGTTTGGTGTTAGGGTTAGGTTTAGGCTTAGGCTTAGGCTTAGGTTTAGGCCGAGCATGAGGTTGCAGGTGAGGGTTAGGATGAGGTTTAGGGTTAGGATTAGGTTTAGGGTTAGGGCTAGGGTGAGGGTTAGGTTGAGGGTTAGGTTTAGGTTTAGAGTTAGGTGTAGGATTAAGGGTAGCATGAGGTTGAGTGTGAGGGTTAGGGTTAGGGTTAGGTTTAGGCTCAAGGTTAGGGTGAGGGTTAAGATTAGGTTTTGGGTTATGTTGAGGTTGAGGCTGAGGATTAGGGTTTGGTTTAGGGTTAGATTTAGGGTTAGGTTTAGGGTTATTGTTAGGGTTAGGGTTAGAGTTACTGTGAGGTTGAGGGTGAGGGTGAGGGTTTAGGCTTTGGGTGAGGTTTAGGGTGAGGTTAAGGGTTAGGTTTAGGGTGAGGGTGAGGTTTAGGGTTAGTGTTAGGGTTAGGGGGAGGCATAGGGTTTGGTTTTGGGTTAAGATGAAGGTTAGAATGAGGGTTAGGTTTAGGATTGGGGTTAGGGTGAGGGTTAGGGTGAGGTTGAGGTTTAGTGTTAGGGTGTGGTTTAGGATTAGGTTTAGGTTTAGGGTCAGGGTGAGTTTGAGGTTTAGGGTTAGAGATAAGTTTAGGAGGAGGGTTAGGGTGAGGGTTAGGTTTAGGGTCAGTGTTAGGGTTAGGGTTAGGGTGAACGTTAGGGTGAGGGTTAGGGTTAGGGATAGTGTTAAGTTTAGGATTAGGGTTAGGGTGAGGGTGAGTGTGAGGGTTAGGGTTAGGGTTAGGTTTAGGCTTAGGGTTAGGCTGAGGTAGAGTGTAAGTGTGAGAGTTAGGGTGCGGGTTAGGGTTAGAGTTAGGTTTAGAGTTAGCCTTAAGGTGAGGTTTAGTGTTAGGGTTAGGGTTAGGGTAAGGGTTAGGTTTAGGGTTACGGTGAGGCTTAGGGTTAGGCTTAGGATTAGGCTTATGGTTAGGGGGTGGGGGTGAGGATTAGTGTTAAGGTTAGGGTTAGGGTTAGCTTATTGGTATTTTTATGGTTAGGGTAAAGTTTGCAGTGAGGTTGAGGTTGAGGGTGAGTGTTAGGTTTAGGGTGAGGTTTAGGGTTAGGTTTAAGGTTAGGTTTCGGGTGAGTTTGAGAGTTAGGGTTAGGCTTAGGTTTAGGGTGACGATTAATGTTAGTGTTTGGGTTAGGATGAGGCTGAGGATTAGGGTGAGGTTTAGGGTTAGGTTTAGGTTTAGTGTTAGGGTTAGGGTTAGGCTGAGGGTGACGGTGGGGGTGAGGATTAGGGTTAGGGTTTCGGTTTAAATTAGGGTTATTTTTAGTATTATGGTTTGGGTTTAGTTTGTGGTGAGGGCGAGCCTGAGGTTGAGGGTTATGGTTAGGGTTATGCTTAGTCTTAGTGTTAGGCTGAGGGTGAGTATGGGGGTGAGGAATAGGTTTTGGGTGATGGTTAGGGTTAGGGTTAGGTTGAAGGTGAGGATGAGGCTTAGCGTTAGGATTAGGTTTAGGGTGAGGGCTAGGGTGAGGGTGAGGGTTAGGGTTAGGCTTAGGCTTAGGCTTAGGCTTAGGGTTAGGCTTAGGGTGAGGGTGAGTTTGAGGGTTTGGGTTAGGGTGATGGATAGGGTTAGGGTTAGGTTGAGTGTTAGAATGAGGGTTAGGTTTAGGGTTAGGGTTAGCCTGAATATGACGGTAAGAATAAAGGTGAGGGTTAGGCTGAGGGTGAGTGTTCCCCTAAGTGTGAGGGTTAGGATTAGGTTGAGGTTTAGGGTAAGGATTAGGATGAGGGTTAGGGTGAGGGTGAGGGTTAGATTGAGGATCAGGGTTGGGGTTTGTATGAGGTTTAGGTTGAGGATGAGGGTTAGGGTTAGGGTGAGGGTTAGGGTTAGAATTAGGGTTAGGGTGAGGGCTAGGGTGAGGCTGAGGGTTAGTGTTAAGGTTTAGGTAAGGTTTAGGGTTCGGGTGAGAGTTAGGGTTACTGTGAGTGTTAGTGTTAGAGTTAGGGTTAGTGTTAGGGTGAGGGTAAGTTTTAGGGTGAGGGTTAGTGTTAGGGTGAGGGTTATGTTTAGGGTGAGGGTTAGTGTTAGGTTTAGGGTGATTGTTAAGTTTAGAGTTAGGGTTACGTTGAGGGTGAGGGTGAGGGTTAGGGTTAGGGTGAGGTTCAGGTTTAGGGTTAGGGTTAAAGTTACTGTGAGGGTGAGGGTGAGGTTCAGGGTTACAGTTAGGGTTCAAGTGAGGGTTAGGATGAGGGTTAGGGTTAGTTTTAGGTTTAGGGTTAGGGTGAGGTTTAGGGTTAGGGTCATGGTTAGGATTAGGGTTAGGGTGAGGGTTAGGGTTATGGTTAGGATGAGGTTTAAGATGAGGGTTAGTTTTAGGATTATGGTTATGGTGAGGGCTAGGGTAAGGGTGAGGTTTAGGGTTAGGTTTAGGTTGAGGTTTAGGGTTAGGTTTAGGGTGAGGTTTAGGGTTAGGGTTAAATTTAGGGTCAGTGTGAGTTTGAGGTTTAGTGTTAGAGATAGGGTTAGGGTGAGGGTTAGGGTGAGGGTTAGGGTTAGGGTTAGTGTTACGGGTAGGTTAGGATTCACATTAGGGTTACGGAGAGGGTGAGTGTGAGGGTTAGAGTTAGGTTTAGGGTGAGAATTAAGGTTCGGCTTTAGGGTTAGGTTGACGGTTAGGTTGAGGGTGTATGTAAGGTTAAATTTGAGGGATACTCTGAGGTTGAGGTTTTCGGTAAGGGGGAGGGTTAGGGTTAGGGTGAGGGATAGGGTAAGGGTAAGGGTTATAGTTAGGGTGAGGGTGAGGGTTAGATTGAGGATTAGGGTTAGGGTTAGTGTGAGGTTTAAGGTTTCAGTGAGGGGTAGGCTTAGTGTGACGGTTAGTGTTAGGGTGAGGGTAAGTGTTAGGTTGAGGTTGAGGGTTAGGGTGAGGGTTAGCATGAGAGTTCGGATTAGGGTGAGGGTTTCGATGAGCGTGATGGTAAGAGTAAAGTTGAGGGTAAGGCTAAGGGTGAGAGTTACGGTAAGGGTGAGGGTTAGGGTTAAGGTGAGTGTTAGGGAAAGGGTTAAGGTTAGGGTTAGATTGGGGATTAGGGTTAGGGTTAGTGTGAGGTTTAGGGTGAGGATGAGAGTTAGGGTGAGGGTTAGGGTTAGAATTAGGGTTAGGGTGAGGGCTAGCGTGAGGGTGAGGTTTAGGGTTAGGGTGAAGTTTATGGTGAGGTTTAGGGTGAGGGGTATGTTTAGGTTTAGGGTGAGGTTTAGGTTTAGTGTGAGGGTTACGGTTAGGGTGAGAGTGAGGGTGAGGGTAAGGGTTATGGTGAGGGTTAGGATGAGGGGGAGGGTTAGGGTTAGGTTTAGGGATAGGGTTAGGGATAGGCTGAGGTTGAGGGTGAGGGTGAGGGTGAGGTTTAGGTTTATGGTTATGGTTAGGGTGAGGTCTAGAGAGAGGGTGAGGGTTAGGGTGATGGTGAGGGTGAGGGTGAGGGTCTTGGTTAGGTAATCGTTAGGGTTAGGGTGAGGATTAGTTGAGGGTTAGGGTAAGGGTGAGCTTGAGGTTTAGGGTGTGGGTGAGCGTTAGGATTAGGTGAGGGTTCGTGTGATGGTGAGGGTTAGGGTGAGGTAGAAGGTTAGGTTTAGGGTTAGGTGAGGGTTAGTGTTAGGGTTTGGATTAGGGTGAGGGTTAGGATTAGGTTTAGGGTTAGGGTGAGGTTTAGAGTGAGGGTGAGGGTTAAGGTTAGGGTTAGGTTTGTGGTGTGGATAAGTGATAGTATGAGGTTTAGGGTGAGTGTTAGACTTAGCATTAGGGTTAGGGTGAGGGTTAGGGTGAGGATTAGGGTGAGTTTTAGGGTTAGGGTGAGGGTTAGGGTTAGGCTTAGCGTGAGGGTGACGGTCAGGATGACGGTTAGGTTTAGAGTTATGGTGAGGATTCGGTTAAGTGTGAGGTTTAGGGTGAGGATGAGGTTAAGTGTTAGGATGAGGGTTAGGGTGAGGGTGAGGGTTAGGGTTAAGGTTTGGGTTAGGGTAAGGGTTAGGGTTTGGGTTATGCTTAGGGTTAGGATGAGGATTAGGCTGAGGGTTAGTGTTATGATTAGGGTGAGGGTTAGGTTGAGGGTGAGGGTTAGGGTTGTTATAAGGGTTAAGGTCAGAATTAGGGTGACGGTGAGGTTTTTGGTGAGGGTTAGGTTGAGGGTTAGAGTTAGGGTTAAGGTGAGGGTTAGGGTAAGGGGTAGGATTACGGTTAGGGTGACGGTTAGGTTTATTGTGAGAGTTAGGGTTAGGGTTAGGGTTAGGATTAGTTTGAGAGTAAGAATTAGCTGACTGTTCGGGTGAGGGTGAGGTTTAGGGTTAGGAATAGTGATAGGATTAGTGTAAATCTGAGGGTGAGGGTGAGGTTTAGGGTTAAGGTTAGGGTGAGGGCTTGTGTGAGGGTTAGGGTAAGGTTGCAGGTTAGGGAGAGAGTGATGGTAAAGGTAAAGGTGAGGGTTAGGTTGAGGGTGAGGGTAAAGATAAGGGTGAGAGTTAGGGTTAGGGTGAGTGTTAGGTTAAGGGTTCGGGTTACGGTTAGGGTGAGGGTTAGATTGAGGATTAGGGTTAGGGTTAGTGTGAGGTTTAGGGTGAGGTTGAGTGTTAGGGTTAGGGTTAGGGTTAGGGTTAGAATTAGGGTTAGGGTGAGGACTAGGATGAGGGTGAGGTTTAGGTTAGGGTTAGGGTTACGGTTAGGGTGAAGTTTATCGTTACTGTGAGGGTTAGGGTTAGTGTGAGGGTTAGGGTTAGAGTTAAGTTTAGTGTTAGGGTGAGGGTAAGTGTTAAGGTGAGGGTTTGGGTTAGGGTGAGGGTTATGTTTCCGTTGAAGGTTAGGTTTAGGGTTAGGGTTATTGTTAGGGCTAGGATTAGGATTAGGTTTAGGGTGAGGGTGAGTTTGTGGGTTAGGGTTAGGTTTAGGTTTAGGCTTAAGGTTAGGCTGAGGGTGAGGTTGTGGCTGAGGTTTAGGGTTAGGTTGATGGTTAGGGTTTGGTTTAGGGTGAGTGTTAGGATGAGGGTTAGAGTTAGGATTAGGGTTTGGGTGAGGGCTAGGATGAAGCTGAGGTTTAGGGTTATGTTTAGCGTGAGGTTTAGGGTTAGGGTTAGGGTTAGGGTTAAAGTGAGGCTGAGGTTTAGGTTTAGAGTTAGGGTTAGGGTGAGGGTTAGGTTTAGGGTTAATGTTCCGTTTAGGTTTAGGGTGAGGGTTAGGTTTAGGGTGAGGGTTAGGGTTAGGGTTATTTTCAGGGTTAGTGTGAAGGTGATGGTTAGGGTGAGGGTTAGGGTTAGGATTAGGATCAGGCATAGGTTTAGGGTGAGTGTGAAGTTTAGGGTTAGGGTTAGAGTTAGGCGTAGGGTTAGGCTGAGGGTGAGGGTGAGGGTTAGGTTTAGGGTGAGGTTTAGGATTAGGGTTAGGGTGAGAGTTAGAGTGCCGGTTAAGTATAGGGTTAGGGTGAGGGTTAGGGTATGGCTTAAGGTGAGGTTGAGGGTTAGGGATAGGTTGAGCATTAGGGTTAGGTTAGGGTTAGGGTGAGGGTGAGGGTGAGGGTTAGTGTTAGTGTTAGGGTGAAATTGAGGGTGAGGGTTAGGGTTATTGTTAGGGTTAGGTTTAGGATGAGTGTTAGGGTTAGGATTAGGGTTAGGGTGATGGCTAGCATGAGGGTGAGGTTTAGGGATAAGGTTACGGTGAGGTTTAGGTTTAGGGTTAGGGTTAGGGTTAGGGTGAGGGTAAGCTTTAGGGTTAGAGTTAGGGTTAGGGTGAGGCTGAGGGTGAGGGTTGGGTTAGGGTTAGGGTTAGGTGGAGGGTGAGTGTTAGGATTAGGGTTAATTTTAGTGTTAGGGTTAGGGTTAGGGTTAGGTTTAGGCTTAGGGTTAGGCTTAGGCAGAGCATGAGGGGGAGGTTTAGTATTAGGGTAATAGTGAGGGTTAGGATGAGGTTTAGGGTTAGGATTAGGTTTAGGGTTAGGGTTAGGGATAGGATTAGGTTTAGGATTTGGGGTAGGGTGAGTGTGAGTGTGAGGGTTAGGCTAAGGATTAGGGTTAGACTTAGGGTTAGGGTGAGGGTTAGGGTTAAGGTTTGTGTTAGGATGAGGGTGAGGCTGAGAATTAGGGTTAGGTTTAGGGTTAGGTTTAAGGTTTGTTTTAGGTTTAGGGTTAGGGTTAGGTTTAGGGTTATGGTTAGAGTTACAGGGAGGGTTAGGGTTAGGGTTAGGCTGAGGGTGAGGTTGGGGGTGAGGATTAGGGTTAGGGTAAAGTTTAGGGTTAGTCTTATTGTTAGTGTTATGGTTAGGGTTAAGTTTTCAGTGCGGGTGAGGTTGAGGGTGAGGGTTATGTTTAGGGTTAGGGTTAGGGTTAGTGTTATTGTTATGGACAGGGTTAGAGTTAGGGTGAGTTAGAGGGTGAGGGTGAGGGTTAGGGTTAGGGTGAGTTCTAGGGTTAGGGTGAGGGTGAGGTTTAGTGTTAGAGTTAGGGTTTGGGGGTGGGTTTGGGGGAGGTTTAGGGTTAGGGTTAGTGTTAGGGTTAGGTTGAGGGTGAGGGTCAGGTTGAGGTTTAGGGATAGGTTTAGGTTTAAGATTAGGGTTAGGGTGAGCATGAGTGTGAGGATTAGGGTGAGGGTTAGGCTTAGGCTTAGGGTTAGGCTGATGGTGAGGGTGGGGGTGAGGATTAGGGTTAGGGTGATGGTTAGGGTTAGTCTTAGTGTTATTTTTAGAGTTAGCATTAGAGTTATGGTGAGGGTGTGGGTGCGGGTGAGGGTTAGTGTTAGGATTAGGATGGGGTTTAGGGTTAGGGTTAGGGTTAGGGTTAGGTGGAGGGGGAAGTTTAGGGTTAGATACAGGTTTAGGGAGAGGGTTAGGGTTAGGGTTTGTGTAAGGGTTAGGGTGAGGGTGAGGGTTAGGTTTAGGGTTAGGGTTAGGGTGAGGATTAGGGTTAGGGTTAGGGTTTGGTTTAGAGTAATGGTGAGTGTGTGCATGCGGGTGAGTGTGAGGGTTAAGGTTAGGTTTCAGGTAGGTCTTGTGGTTAGGCTTAGGGTTAGGCTGAGTGTGAGGGTGGGTTTGACTGTTAGGGTTAGGGTGAGGGTTTCGGATAGGGTTATAGGAAGGGTTAGGATGAGGGTTAGGGTTAGGATTAGGGTTAGGGCGAGGGCTAGGGTGAAGGTGAGGTTTAGGGTTATGGTTAGGGTGAGGTTTAGATTTAGGGTTAGGGTTAGGTTTAGGGTGAGAGTGGGGTTTAGGGTTAGAGTTAGGGTTAAGGTGAGGCAGATGTTGAGGTTTAGGGTTAGGGTTAGGATTAGGATTAGGGTAAGGGTAGGGTGAGTGTGAGGGTTAGGGTTAGGGTGAGGGTTAGGGTTAGGGTTAAGTTGAAAATTAGGGTTCAGGTAAAGTTTAGGGTTAGGGTGAGGGTTAAGGTTAGTTTTAAGTTGAGCGTGAGGATTAGGGTTAGGTTGAGGGTTAGGTTTAGGGTTAGGGTTAGGGTGAGGTTTAGGGTTAGGGTTAGGCTGAGTGTTAGGATGAGAAGTAGGGTTAGGATTAGGGTTAGGATGAGGGCTAGGTTGAGGGTGAGGGTTAGGTTTAGCGTTAGGGTGAATTTTAGTGTTAGGGTTAGGGTTAGGGTTAGGGTTAGGATGAGGGTTAGGGTTAGAGTAAGTGTGAGGGTTAGGGTTAGTTTGAGGGTTAGGTTTGGGATTAGGGTTAGTGTGAGGTTGAGGATTAGGATTAGGGTTAGGGTTAGGGTTATTGTTAGGGATCAGGTTAGGGTTACGATTATGGTGAGGTTGAGGTTTAGAGTTAGGGTTAGGGTGAGGTTTTTAGTGTTACGGTTATGGTTAGAGTTATGGTTAGCGTGAGATTCGGGTTACTGTGAGGGTTAGTTTCAGGGTTAAGTTTTGGGTTGCCGTGAGGGTTATGGTTAGGGTTAGGTTTAGGATTAGGGTTAGGGTTATTGTTATGGTTAGGTTTAGGGTTACGGTTAGGGTGACGGTAAGTGTGAGGTTTAGGCTTAGTGTTAGGGTTAGGCCTCGGGTTAGGGTTAGGGTTAGGATTACGGTTGGGGTTAGGGTGAGGTTTAGGTTTTGGTTTACTTTATATTTAGGTTTAGGGTGAGGGTGGGATTTAGGGTTAGAGTTAGGGTTAGGGTGGGGTTTAGAGTGGGGGTTAGGGTTAGGGTTCGGATTAGGCTGAGGGTTAAGGTGGGGGTCACAGTAAGGTTAAAGGTGAGGGTTAAGCCTTGGGTGAGGGTTACGGTAAGGGTCAGGGTTAGGGTTAGGGTGAGGGTTAGGCTGAGGGTTAGACTGAGGATTAGTGTTAGGGTTAGTGTGAGATTTATGGTGAGGGTGAGGGTTAGGGTTAGGGTGTGGGCTAGGGTGAGGGTGAGGATTAGGGTTAGTGTTAGGATTAGGCTGAGGCTGAGGTTGAGGGTAAGGGTTAGGGATAGGGTGAGTGTTAGGATTAGCTTTAGGGGGAGGGTTAGGATGAGGATTTGGGTTAGGAATAGGGTTAGGGTAAGGGCTAGGGTAAGGGTATGTTTAGAGTTAGGGTTAGGGTCAGGTTTAGGGTTAGGGTTAGGCTAAGGGTTATGGTGAGGGTGAGGTTTAGGGTTTGAGTTAGGGTTAGGTTGAGGTTGAGGGTGAGGGTTAGGATTAGGCTTTGTGTTAGGGTTAGGGTTAGGGTTAGGGTGAGGGTTAAGGTGAGATTGAGGGTTAAGGTTAGTGTTAGGGTTAGGCTTAGGATTAGGCTGAGTGTGAGGGTGAAGCTGAGTGTTGGGGTTAGGATGAGCGTTAGGGTTAGGGTTATGGGGAGTGTTAGGATCGGGGTTAGGGTTAGGATTAGGGCTAGGGTGAGGACTAGGGTGAGGGTGAGGTTTAGGGTTAGGTTTAGGTTGAGGTTTAGTGTTAGGGATAGAGGGAGGGTTAGGATGAGGGTTAGATTTAGGATTAGGGTTTGCCTGAGGGCTAGGGTAAGGTTGATGGTTAGGGTAAGCGTTAGGTTTAGGCTTAGGTTTAGGCTGAGCATGTGGTTGAGGGTGAGGATTAGATTTAGGGTTGGGTTGAGGTTTAGTGTTAGGGTTAAGGATAGAGTTCGGGTTAGGGTGAGGGTGAGGTTTAGGGGTAGAGTTAGGGTTAGGATGAGGGTTAGGTTTAGGGTGAGGGTTAGTGTGGGGGTCACGGTAAGGGTAAATGTGAAGTTTAGGCTGAGGGTGAGGGTTACGGTAAGGGTGAGGGTTAGGTTTAGGGTGAGGGTTAGGGTTAGGGTTTGGATTAGGCTGAGGCTTATATTGAGGATTATTTTTAGGGTTAGTGTGGGGTTTAGGGTGAGGATGAGGGTTAGGGTTAGGGTGAGGGTAGGGTTAGGTTTAGTGTGAGGTTTAGGGTTAAGGTGATGGTTAGGGTTAGTGTTAGTGGGAGGTTTAGGGTTAGGGTTAGGGTTAGGATTAATGTTAAGGTTAGGCTTAAGGTGAGGCTGAGGGTGAGGGTGAGATTCAGGGTTAGGGTTTGAGTGGGATTTGGGTTAGGATTAGTGTGAGGGTTAGGGTTAGGATAGGCTTAGGTTTAGGCTGAGGGTGAGGGTGAGTGTGAGGGTTAGAGTTAGGGTGAGGGATAGGGTTAGGGTGAGCGTTAGGGTTTGGGTTAAGTTTAGGGTTAGGTCTGAGTGTTAGGGTAGGGGTTACAGTGAGGGTGAGGGTTAGGTTTAGGTTGAGGGTTAGGGTTAGGGTTAGGGTTAGGGTGAGAGTGAGTGTTAAGGTTAGGGTTATTTTTAGGATGAGGTTTAGGATGAGTGTTAGGATTAGGATTAGGGTTAGGGTGAGGGCTAGCGTGAGGGTGAGTTTTAGGGTTAAGGTGAGGGTGAAGTTTAGGGTTAGGATTAGGGTTAGTGTTAGGGTGAGGGTGAGGTTTAGGGTTAGAGGTAGGGTTAGGGTGAGGCTGAGAGTGAGGGTTGGGTTAGGGTTAGGGTTAGGTTGACGGTGAGTGTTAGGATGAGGGTTAGGTTTAGGGTTAGGATTACTTTTATTGTTACGGTTAGGGTTAGAGTTAAGGTGAGGTTGAGGGTGAGGGTGAGGGGTAGGTTTATTGTTAGGGTGAGTTTTAGGGTTAGGGTTAGTGTTAGGGTGAGGGTTAGGATGAGGGTTAGGGTTACGATAAGTGTGAGGGTTAGGGTTAGGGTGAGGGTTAGGGTAAGGATTAGGGTTAATGTGAGGTTGAGGGTTAGGATTAAGATTAGTGTTAGGGTTATTGTTAGGGTTAGGGTTACGGTTACAATGAAGTTAAGGGTTAGAGTTAGAGTTAGGGTGAGGTTTTTAGTGTTAGTGTTAGGGTTAGAGACAGGGTTAGGGTGAGTGTGAGGTTTAGGGGTAGAGTTAGTGTTAGGGTAATGGTTAGGGTGAGGGTTAGGGTTAGGGTGAGGGTTAAGGTGGGCGTGACGGTAAGGGTAAAGTTGAGGGTTAGGCCTAGGGTGAGGGTTACAGTAGGGTGAGGCTTAGGTTTACGGTGAGGGTTAGGGTTGGGGTAAGGGTGAGGGTGACGGTTAGATTGAGGATTAGTGTTAGGGTTTGTGTGAGTTTGAGAGTGAGGATGAGGGTTAGGCTTAGGGTGAGGGCTAGGGTGAGGGTGAGGATTAGGTTTAGTGTTAGGGTGAGTTTAGGGTTAGGGTGAGGGTTATGGTTAGCGTTAGGGCTAGGTTTAGGTGTAGGTTTAGTGTTAGGGTTAGGGTTTGAGTTAGGGTAGGGTTAGGGTAAGGGTTTTTGTTAGGGTTATTATTAGGGTTAGGGTTAGGATTAGGTTTAAGTTTAGGTTTCGGTTTAGAGTTAGGGTTAGTGTGAGGGTGAGGTTTAGGGTTAGAATTAGGGTGAGTGTTAGGGTTATAGTTAGGGTGAGCGTTAGGGTTAGGGTTAGGCTTAGGCTTTGGCTTAGACTTAGGCCCAGCATGTGAGTGAGTGTTAGGGTTAGGGTTAGGTTTAGGGTTAAGGTTAGGGTTAAGGTGAGGATTAGGATGAGGTTTAGGGTTAGGATTAGGGTTAGGCTGAGGGCTAGGGTGAGGGTTAGGGTGAGGGTTAGGCTTAGGGATAGGGTTAGGTTTAGGAATAGGTTTAGGTGAGGGTGAATGTGAGGGTTAGAATTAGGGTTAGGTTTAGGCTTAGGGTTATGGTGAAGGTTAGGTTTAGGGTTTGGTTAGGGTGAGAGTGAGGCTGAGGATTAGGGTTAGGTTGAGGGTTAGGTTTAGGTTTAGTGTTAGTGTTAGTTTTAGGGTTAGGGTTACAGTGATGGTTATGGTTATGGTTAGGGTTATTGTTAAGGTTAGGGTTAAGGTTACAGTTACAATGAGGGTGAGGGTGAGGATTAGCGTTAGCATTATGGTTAGATTTAGTGTTAGGGTTAGGGTTAGAGTTAGGGTTAGGGTGAGGGTGAGGTTTAGGGGTAGAGTCAGGGTTAGGGTGAGTGTTAGGCTGAGGGTTAGGGTTAGGGTGAGGGTTAGGGTGGGGGTGACCGTACGGTAAATGTGATGGTTAGGCTGAGGGTGTGGGTTATTGTAAGAGTGAGGGTTAGTGTTAGCGTGAGTGTTAGGGTTAGGGGTAGTGTGAGGCTGAGGGTTAGATTGAGGAGTATTGTTAGGATTAGTGTGAAGTTTAGGGTGAGGATGCGTGTTAGCGTTAGGGTGAGGGCTAGGGTGAGGTTGAGGGCTAGGGTTAGGTTTAGGGTGAGGTTTAGAGTTAGGGTGATGGTTAGATTTAGTGTGAGGGTTAGTGTTAGGATTAGGGTGAGTGTTCGGTTCAGGGTAAATGTTAGGGTGAGGCTTAAGGTAAGGGTGAGGGTTAGGGTTAGGGTTATTGTTAGGGTTAGGTTTAGGGTTATGGTTAAGTTGAGGGTGAGGGTGAGATTTAGGTTTAGGGTTGAGGATGAGGTTTAGGTTTAGGGTCTGGTTTAGAGTTAGGGTAAGGGTGAGAGTGAGTTTTAGGGTTAGAATTAGTGTTAGTGTTAGGGTTAGGGTTAGGGTGAGGATTAGGGTTAGAGCTAGGCTTAGGCTTAGGCTTAGGCTTAGGCTTAGGCCGAGCATGAGGGTGAGGTTTAGGGTTAGGGTTAGAGTGAGGGTTAGGGTTAGGGTTAGGGTGAGGGTTAGGATGGGGTTTAGGGTTAGGATTAGGGTTAGGGTGAGGGCTAGGGTGAGGGTTAGGGTAAGGTTTAGGGTTACATTTAGGATTAGGGTTAGGTTGAGCGTGAGGGTGAGTGTGAGGGTTAGGGTTAGGGTTAGTTTTATTGTTAGGGTTAGGGTTAGCCCTACGGAGTGGGTGAGGGTGCGGGTAAGGGTTAGGTTTAGGTTTAGGGTGGGGTTTAGGGTTAGGGTTAGGGTTAGGGTTAGTGTGAGGGTGAGGTTTAGTGTTAGATATATGGTTAAGGGGAGGGTTAGGGTGAGGGTTAGGGTGAGGCTTAGTGATAGGGTTAGGGTGAGGGTGAGGGTTAGGTTAAGGTTTAGGGTTAGGGTTAGGGTTAGGGTTAGTGTGAGGGTTAGTGTTAAGGTTAGGGTTAGTGTTTGGGTGAGGTTAAATGTTAGGGTGAGCGTTTGGGTTAGGTGAGCGTTATGCTTTTGGTGAGGTTTAGTGTTAGTTTTAGGGTTAGGGTTAGGGTGAGGCTGAGGCTTAGGGTTAAAGTTAGGATTAGAGTGAGGCTGAGGGTGAGGGTGAGGGTTAGGGTTAGGGTTATTGTTAGGGTTAAGGTTAATGTGATGGTTAGGTTGACGGTTAGGTTTAGTGTTAGGGTTAGGATTAGGATTAGGCTTAGGGTTAGAATGAGTGTGAGGTTTAGGGTTAGGGTTAGAGTTAGACTTAGGGTTTGGCTGAGGGTGAGGGTGAGGGTTAGGGTTAGGGTGAGGTTTAGGGTTAGGATTAGGGTGAGAGTTAGGGTTCGGGTTAAGTTTAGGTTTAGGGTGAGGGTTAGGGTACGGGTTAAGGTGAGGGTGAGTGTTAGGTTTAG
This sequence comes from Dipodomys merriami, assembly GCF_024711535.1. Classification (NCBI taxonomy): domain Eukaryota; kingdom Metazoa; phylum Chordata; class Mammalia; order Rodentia; family Heteromyidae; genus Dipodomys; species Dipodomys merriami. Next base: position 49,334 of record NW_027202632.1, read on the forward strand.
GTTGAGCTTTAGGGTTAGGTTAGGATTAGGGTGAGCGTGAGGGTCAGGGTTAGGGTTAGTGATAGGGTGTGTGTTAGAATGAGGGTTAGGGTTAGGATTAGGGTGAGGGTGAGGTTTAGGTTTAGGTTGAGGTTTAGGTTTAGGGTTAGGGTTAGGGTGAGGGTGAGGTTTAGGATTAGAGTTAGGGTTAGGGTGAGGCTGAGGGTGAGGGTTAGGTTTAGGGTTAGTGTTAGAGTTAGAGATAGGGTGAGGGTGAAGGTTATGCTTAGAGTTAGTATTAGGATTAGGGTAAGGATTAGGGTGAGTGTGAGGGTTAAGGTTAGGGTTAGGCTTCAGCTTAGGGTTAGGATGAGGGTGAGGGTTAGCTTTAGCCTGAGTGTTAGGGTTAGGTTTAGGCTGAGGGTTAGTCTGAGGGTGAGGGTTAGGCTTAGGGTTAGGATTAGGATTAGGTTAAGCGTTAGGCTTAGGTTTAGGGTTAGGCTTCAGTTTAGTGTTAGGCTGAGGGTGAGGGTGAGGGTGAGGGTTAAGTTTAGGTTGCTGATTAGTGTTAGGATTAGGGTGAGAGTTTGGGTTCCGCTTAAGTTTAGGGTTAGGGTGAGGGTTAGTGTCAGGTTTAGGGTTAGTTTTAGGGACAGTGTGATGGTTAAGGTTAGGGTTAGGTTTAGGGTTAGGATGAGGATTAGGTTTAAGCTTAAGTTTAGGGTGAGGACTAGGGTGAGGTTGAGGGTTAGTTTTAGTGTTAGGGTTTGGTTTAGGGTTAGGGTTAGGGTTAGAGTGAGGGTTTGGATGAGGGTTAGGTTTAGAGTGAGGTTGAGGACTAGGGTTAGGTGTAGGGTTAGGGTTAGGATTAGGGTTAGGGTGAGGGTGAGTGTTAGGATTAGGGTTAGGCTTAGGTTTAGGGTTAGGTTTAGGGTTAGGATTAGTGTTATTGTTAGGGTTAGGGTTAGATTTATGGTAACGGTGAGGGTGAGGGTGAGGGTGAAGTTTAGGGTTAGGGTTAGGGTTAGGTTTATGATTAGTGTTAGGATTATGGTTAGGGTGAGTGTGAGGTTTAGGGTTAGATTTAGGTTTAGGGTGAGGATTAGGGTTAGGATTAGGGTGAGAGTTTGGGTTCCGCTTAAGTTTAGGGTTAGGGTGAGGGTTAGGGTTAGGTTGAGGGTTAGGTTTAAGGATAGTGTGATGTTTAGAGTTAGGGTTAGGGTTAGGGTTAAGATGAAGATTAGGGTTAGGATTAAGGTTAGGGTGATGACTAGGGTGAAGTTGAGGGTTAGGGTTAGGGTTAGGGTGAGGGTTTGGATGAGGGTTAGGTTTACAGTGAGGGTGAGGATTAGGGTTAGGTTGAGGGTGTTAGGGTTAGGCTTAGGGTTAGGTTTAGGTTTAGGGTTAGGAATAGTGTTATTGTTAGGGTTAGGGTTAGATTTATGGTAAGGTGAGGGTGAGGGTGAGGGTGAAGGTTAGGGTTAGGGTTAGGGTGAGGTTTTTGTTTAGGGTTAGGATTAGGGTTAGGGTGAGGGTGAGGTTTAGGGTTAGATTTTGGGTTAGGGGGAGTGTTAGTTCGAGGGTTAGGGTTAGGGTTAAGGGTACGTTGATGGTTATGTTGAGGTTTTTTGTTAGGATTAGGGTTAGGGTTAGGATTAGGGTTAGGGTGAGGGTGAGTGTGAGGGTTAGGGTTAGGCTTAGGCTTAGGCTTAGGGTTAGGCTGAGGGTGAGGGTGGGGGTGAGGATTAAGGTTACGGTGATGGTTAGGGTTAGGGTTAGGTTGAGGGTTAGAATGAGGGTTAGTGTTAGGATTAAGATTAGGGTGAGGGCTCCGGTGAGGGTGAGGATTACGGTAAGGCTTAGGTTTAGGGTTAGGCTGAGCTTGAGTTTGAGGGTGAGGATTTCGGTTAGGGTGATGGTTAGGTTTACGGTTAGGGTGAGGGTTAGTATGAGGTTTAGGGTTAGGGTGTGGGTTAGGGTGATTATAATGTTAAGGGTAAAGGAGAGGTTTAGGCTGAGGATTAGTGTTAAGATAAGGGTGAGGGTTAGGGTTATTTTTAGGGTTAGGGTATGGGTTAGTGTTAGGGTTAGGGTGAGGGTAAGATTGAGGATTCGGTTTAGGGTTAGTGTGAGGTTTAGGGTGAGGATGAGGGTTAGGGTTAAGGTGAGGGTGAGGGATAGAATTAGGGTTAGTGTGAGGGCTAGGGTTTGGATGAGGTTTAGGTTTCGGGTTAGTGTGAGGGCTAGGGTGAGGGTTAGGTTGAGGTTTAGTGTTAGGGATAGGGTTAGGTTTAGGATTAGGGTCAGGGTGAGGGTGAGTGTGAGGGTTTGGGTTAGGGTTAGGATTAGGCTTAGGGTTAGGGTGAGGATTAGTGTTAGGGTTTGGGTTAGGGGGAGGGGGAGGCTGAGGATTAGGGTTAGGTTTAGGGTTAGGGTTATGTTTAGGGTTAGGGTTAGGTTTAGTGTTAGGGTTAGGGTTAGGGTTATGGTTAGGGTTAAGGTGAGGGTTATGTTTAGGATATGGTTAGGCTTAGTGTTAGGCTGAGGGTGAGGGTGGGGGTGACGATTAGGGTTACGGTTAGGGTTTGGGTTAGGTTATTGTTAGTGTTAGGGTTAGTGTTAAGTTTGCAGTGAGGGTGAGGCTGCGGGTGAGGGTTATGGTTAGGGTTAGGGTTAATGTTATTGTTAGGGTTAGGGTTAAAGTTACGGTGAGGTTGAGGGTAAGGGTGAGAGTTAGGGTTAAGGTGAGGTTTACGGTGAGGTTTAGGGTTAGGTTTAGGGTTAGGGTTAAGTTGAGGGTGAGATTTAGGGTTAGATATAGAGTTAGGGGTAAGGTTAGGGTGAGGGTTATGGTTAGGGTTAGTCTTAGGCTTAGGGTAAGGGTGAGGTTTAGGTTGAGTTTAAGGGTAAGGGTTAGGGTTAGTGTTAGTGTGAGGGTTAGTGTTAGGGTTTGGGTTAGTGTTATGGTTAGCGTAAGTGTTAGGGTGAGGGTTTTGGTTAGGGTGAGGGTTATGGTTAGGGTGAGGGTTAGGGTTAGGGTTAGGGTTATTATTAGGGTTAGGGTTAGGGTTACTGTTACAGTGAGGGAGAGAGTGAGGGTTAAGGTAAGCTTTCGGGTAAGTCTGAGGGTTAGGGTTAGGGTTAGGGTTAGGTTTAGGGTTAGGCTGAGGGTTAGGGTTAGGCTTAGCGTGAGGGTTAGATTGAGGATTAGGGTTAGGCTTAGTGTGAGGTTTAGGGTGAGGATGAGGGTCTGGGTTAGGGTGAGGGTGAGGGTTAGAATTTGGGTTAGGTTGAGGTCTAGGGTGAGGGTGAGGGTTAGGGTGAGGGTGAGGTTTAGGGTTAGATATAGGGTTAGGGGGAGGGTTAGGGGGAGGGTTAGGGTTAGGGTCAGTTTTAGGGTTAGGGTGAGGGTGAGGGTTAGGTTGAGGTTAAGGTTTAGGGTTACGGTTAGGGTTAGTGTGAGAGTTAGTGTTAGGGTTAGAGTTAGTGTTAGGGTGAGGATAAGTGTTTGGGTTAGGGTTATTGTTAGGGTTAGGTTAGGGTTACGGTTACATTGAGGGTGAGAGTGAGGTTTAGGGTTACGGTTAGGATAAGGTTTAGGGTTTGGGTTAGGGTTAGAATTAGGGTTAGTGTGAGAGTGAGGTTTAGGTTTAGAGTTAGGGTTAGTGCTAGTTTTAGGGTTAGGGTGAAGGTTATGGTTAGGCTTAGGCTTAGGTTTAGGCTTAGGCCGAGCATGAGGTTGAGGGTTAGGATGAGGTTTAGGGTTAGGATTAGGGTTAGGGTTAGGGCTAGGGTGAGGGTTAGGTTAAGGGTTAGGGTTAGGGATAGTTTTAGGTTTAGGCTTAAGATTAGGTTGAGGTTGAATGTGAGGATTAGGGTTAGATTTAGGATGAGGCTTAGGGTTAGGTTGAGGGTAAAGGTTAGGATTTGTGTTATGGTGAGGGTGAGGCTGAGGATTACGGTTTGGTTTGGGGTTAGGTTTAGGGTTAGGTTTAGGTTTAGGGTTAGGGTTGCGGTTATGGTGACGGTTAGGGTTAGGCTTAGGCTTAGGGTTAGGGTTAGAGTTATGCTTAGGGGGACTGATATGTTGCGGTTTAGGGTTAGGTTTAGTGTTAGGGTTAGGGTGATTGTGAGGGTTAGGTTGAGGTTTAGGGATAGGATTAGGTTTAGGGTTAGGGTTAGGGTGAGGGTGAGTGTGAGGGTTAGGTTGAGGCTTAGGCTTAGGCTTCGGGGTAGGCTGAGGGTGAGGGTGGGGGTGAGGATTAGGGTTAGGGTGATGGTTTTGTTTAGGGTTAGTGGTATTGTTAGGGTTAGGGTTAGGGTTAGAGTTACTGTGAGGTTGAGGGTGAGGGTGAGGGTTTAGGCTTTGGGTGAGGTTTAGGGTGAGGTTAAGGGTTAGGTTTAGGGTTAGGTTTAGGGTGAGGGTTAGGTTTAGGCTTAGGGTTAGGGATAGAGTTATGGTTAGGGGGACTGTTAGGTTGCGGTTTAGGGTTAGGTTTAGTGTTAGGGTTAGGGTGATTGTGAGGGTTAGGTTGAGGTTTAGGGATAGGATTAGGTTTAGAATTAGTGTTAGGGTGAGGGTGAGTGTGACGGTTAGGTTGAGGGCTAGTCTTAGGCTTCAGGTTAGGCTGAGGGTGAGGGTTGGGGTGAGGATTAGGGTTAGGGTGATGGTTTTGTTTAGGGTTAGTGGTATTGTTAGTGTTAGGGTTAGATTTCCGGTGAGGGTTAGGGTGCGGGTCAGGGTTAGGGTTAGGGTTAGGGTGGGGATTAGGGTTAGGGTTAGGGTAAGGATTTGGGTGAGGGTGAGGTTTAGGGTGAGACATAGTTTTAGGGGGAGTGTTAGGGTGAGGGTTAGGGTTAGGGTTAGTGTTAGGGTTAGGGTGAGGGTGCGGGTTAGGTTGAGGTTAAGGGTTAGGGTTAGGGTTAATTTGAGGGTTAGTGTTAGGGTCAGGGTTAGTGTTAGTGGGAGGGTAAGTGTTAGGGTGAGGTTTGGTTTGGGGTGAGGGTTATGGTTAGGGTGAGGGTTAGGATTAAGGTTAGGGTTATTGTTAGGGTTAGGTTTAGGGTTAGGCTTAGGGTTAGCCTGAGGGTGATGTTGAGGGTGAGGTTTATGGTTAGGGTGAGGGTTAGCCTTAGGTTTAGGGTGATGGTTAGGGTCAGTGTGAGGGTTAGTGTTAGGGTTAGGGTGAGTGTTAGGTTGAGGGTAAATGTTAGGGTGAGGCTTATGGTAAGTGTGACGGTTAGGGTTATGGTTAGAGTTATTGTTAGGGTTAAGTTTATGGTTATGGTTAATGTGAGGGTGAGGTTGAGTGTTAGGTTTAGTGTTAGGATGAGGTTTAGTTTTAGGGTTAGGGTTAGAGTTAGGGTTAGGGTGAGAGTGAGGTTTAAGGTTAGAGTTAGGGTTAATGTTAGGGTTAGTGTTTAGGTGAGGTTTAGGGTTAGGACTAGGCTTAGGCTTAGTCTTAGGCTTAGGCCCAGCTTGAGGGTGAGGAGGAGGTTTAGGTTAGACTTAGTGTTAGGATTAGGGTGAGGTTAAGGGTTAGGGTGAGGGTTAAGGTTAGGTTAGGGTGAGGGTTAAGATGAGGTTTAGGGTTTCAGTGAGAGTGAGGGTTAAGGTTAGGGCGAGGGTTAGGGTTAGGATTATGGTTAGGGTGAGGGTGATGGTTAGGATTAGAGTTTGGGTTATTGTAAATGTTATGGTTAGGGTTACATTTCCAGTGAGGGTGAGGCTGAGAGTGAAGATTAGGGTTAGGGTAAGGGTTAGTTTTTGGGTTAGGATTAGTGGTAATGTTAGGGTTAGGGTTAGACTTACCATTTGGGTGAGGGTGAGGGTGAGCGTTAGGGTTAGGGTTAGGGTGAGGGTTTGGGTAAGGGTTAGGGTTAGGGTTAGATTGGGGATTAGGTTTAGGCTTAGTGTGAGGTTTAGGGTGAGGATGAGGATTAGGGTGAGGGTTAGGTTTAGAATTAGGATTAGGTTGAGGGCTAGCGTGAGGGTGAGGGTTAGGGTTAGGGTTAAGTTTATGGTGAGGTTTAGGGTGAGGGATAGGTTTAGGTTTAGGGTGAGGGTTAGGATTAGTGTGAGGGTTACGGTTAGGGTGAGGCTAAGGGTTATGGTGAGGGTTAGGGTGAGGGTGAGGGTTAGGGTTTGGATTAGGGATAGGGTTAGGGATAGGTTGAGGTAGAGGGTGAGGGTGAGGGTGAGGTTTAGGGTTAGGGATAGGGTTTGGGTGATGGTGAGGGCTAGGTTGAAGGTGAGGTTGAGGGTGAGGTTCTTGGTTAGGTAATGGTTATGGTTATGGTGAGGATTAGTTGAGGTTTAGGGTAAGGGTGAGCTTGAGGTTTTGGGTGTGCGTGAGCATTAGGGTTAGGGTGAGGGTTCGGGTGAGGTAGAAGGTTAGGGTTACGGTTAAGTGAGTGTTAGTGTTAGTGTTAGGGTTAGGGAGAGGGTTAGGGTTAGGCTTAGCGTGAGGGTGATGGTGAGGGTGACGGTTAGGGTTAGAGATACGGTGAGGATTCGGTTAAGTGTGAGGTTTAGTGTGAGGATGAGGGTAAGTGTTAGGATGAGGGTTAGGGTGAGGGTTAGGGTGAGGGTTAGGGTTAGGGTTATGCATAGGGTTAGGGTGAGGGTTAGGCTGAGGGTTAGGGTTATGATTAGGGTGAGGGTTAGGGTGAGGGTTAAGGTGAGGGTGAGGGTGAGGGTTAGGGTTGTTATAAGGGTTAAGGTCAGATTTTGGGTGACAGTGAGGTTTTGGGTGAGGGTTAGGTTGAGGGTTAGAGTTAGGGTTAAGGTGAGGGTTAGGGTAAGGTGTAGGGTTACGGTTAGGGTGAGGGTTAGGTTTATTGTGAGAGTTAGGTTTAGGGTTAGGGTTAGGATTAGTGTGAGGGTAAGAATTAGTTGACTGTTAGGGTGAGGGTGAGGTTTAGGGTTAGGAATAGTGATAGGATTAGTGTAAAGCTGAGGGTGATGGTGAGGTTTAGGCTTAGTGTTAGGGTGAGCGCTTGGGTGAGCGTTAGGTTAAGGTTGAGGGTTAGAGTGAGAGTGATGATAAGGGTAAAGGTGAGGGTTAGGCTCAGTGTGAGGGTTAAGATAAGGGTGAGGGTTAGGGTTAAGGTGAGCATTAGGTTAAGTGTTCAGGATACGTTTAGGGTGAGGGTTAGATTGAGGATTAGGGTTAGGGTTAGTGTGAGGTTTAGGGTGAGGTTGAGGGTTAGGTTTAGGTTGAGGGTTAGGGTTAGAATTAGGGTTAGGGTGAGGGCTAGGGTGAGGGTGAGGTTTAGGTTAGGGTTAGGGTTAATGTTAGGGTGAGGTTTAGGTTTACTGTGAGAGTTGGGGTTAGTGTGAGGTTTTGTGTTAGGGTGAGGGGAAGTGTTAGGGTGGGGGTTTGGGTTAGGGTTAGGGTTATGTTTAGTTTGAGGGTTAGGTTTAGGGTTTGGGTGAGAGCTAGGGTGAAGGTGATGTTTAGGGTTATGTTTAGGGTGAGGTATAGGGTTAGGGTTAAGTTTAGGGTTAGGGTTAAGGTGAGGGTGAGGTTTAGGTTTAGAGTTAGGGTTAGAGTGAGGGTTACTGTTAGGGTTAGTGTTAGGTTTAGGGTTAGGGTGAGGGTTAGGTTTAGGGTGAGGGTTAGGGTTAGGGCTGGGATTAAGATAAGAGTTTTTGTGAGGGTGAGTGTGAGTTTGAGGGTTAGTGTTAGGGTTAGGTTTAGGGTTAGGCTTAGGTTTACGCTGAGGTTGAGGGTGAGGGTTAAGGTGAGGGTGAGGGTGAGGTTTAGGGTTAGAGTTAGGGTTAGTGTGAGGGTTAGCGATAGGGATGGTGTTAATGTTAGTGTTAGGGTGAGGGTTAGGGTGAGCGTTATGGTTAGGGATAGGATTAGATTTAGGATTAGGGTTAGCATGAGTGTGAGTGTGAGGGTTAGTGTTAGGGTTAGGTTTAGGGTTAGGCTTAGGGTTAGGCTGAGGGTTAGGGTGAGGGTGTAGGTTAGGGTGAGGGTTTGGTTTAGGGTTAAGGTGAGGGTTAGAATGAGGGTTAGGTTTATGATTGGGGTTAGAGTGAGGGCTAGAGTGAGGTTGAGGTTTAGTGTTAGGGTGTGGTTTAGGGTTAGGTTTAGGTTTAGGGTCAGGGTAAGTTTGAGGTTTAGGGTTAGAGATAGGTTTAGGAGGAGGGTTAGGGTGAGGGTTAGGTTTAGGGTTAGTGTTAGTGTTAGGATTAGGGTTAACGTTAGGGTGAGGTTTAGGGTTAGGGATAGTGTTAGGTTGAGGATTATGGTTAGTTTGAGGGTGAGTGTGAGGGTTAGAATTAGGGTTTGGTTTAGGCTTAGGGTTAGGCTGACGTAGAGTGTAAGTGTGAGAGTTAGGGTGCGGTTTAGGGTTAGGGTTAGGTTTAGAGTTAGCCTTAAGGTGAGGTTTAGTGTTAGGGTTAGGGTTAGGGTGAGGGTTAGGTTTAGGGTTATGGTGAGGCTTAGGGTTAGGTTTAGTATTAGGCTTATGGTTAGGCTGAAGGTGGGGGTAGGGGTGAGGATTAGGGTTAAGGTTAGGGTTAGGGTTAGGGTTATTTGTATTTTTATGATTAGGGTAAAGTTTGCAGTGAGGTTGAGGTTGAGGGTGAGTGTTAGGTTTAGGGTGAGGTTTAGGGTTAGGTTTATTGTTATGTTGAGGTTGAGTTTGAGAGTTAGGGTTAGGCTTAGAGTTAGGGTGACGATTCATGTTAGTGTTTGGGTTAGGGTGAGGCTGAGGATTAGGGTGAGGTTTAGGGTTAGGTTTAGGTTTAGGGTTAGGTTTAGGGTTAGGCTGAGGGTGAGGGTGGGCGTGAGGATTAAGGTTAGGGTTTCGGTTTAAATTAGGGTTATTGTTAGTGTTATGGTTTGGGTTTAGTTTGCGGTGAGGGTGAGCCTGAGGTTGAGGGTTATGGTTAGGGTTAGGCTTAGTCTTAGTGTTAGGCTGAGGGTGAATATGGTTGTGAGGAATAGGTTTTGGGTGATGTTTAGGGTTAGGGTTAGGTTGAGGGTGAGGATGAGGCTTAGCGTTAGGATTAGGTTTAGGGTGAGGGCTAGGGTGAGGGTGAGGTTTAGAATTAGGGATAGGCTTAGGCTTAGGCTTAAGGTTAGGCTTAGGGTGAGGGTGAGTTTGAGGGTTTGGGTTAGGATGATGGATAGGGTTAGGGTTAGGGTGAGTGTTAGGATGAGGGTTAGGGTTAGGGTGAGGGTTAGCCTGAATGTGACGGTAAGAATAAAGGTGAGTGTTAGGCTGAGGGTGACTGTTCCCCTAAGGGTGAGGGTTAGGATTAGGTTGAGTTTTAGGGTAAGGATTAGGATGAGGGTTAGGGTGAGGGTGAGGGTTAGATTGAGGATCAGGATTGGGGTTTGTGTGAGGTTTAGGTTGAGGATGAGGGTTAGGGTTAGGGTGAGGTTTAGGGTTAGAATTAGGGTTAGGGTGAGGGCTAGGGTGAGGCTGAGGGTTAGTGTTAGGGTTTAGGTGAGGTTTAGGGTTCGGGTGAGAGTTAGGGTTACTGTGAGGGTTAGTGTTTGAGTTAGGGTTAGTGTTAGGGTGAGGGTAAGTGTTAGGGTGAGGGTTAGGGTTAGGGTGAGGATTATGGTTAGGGTGAGGGTTAGTGTTAGGTTTAGGGTGATTTTTAAGTTTAGAGTTAGGGTTACGTTGAGGGTGAGGGTGAGTGTTAGGGTTAGGGTGAGGTTTAGGTTTAGGGTTAGGGTTAGAGTTACGGTGAGGTTGAGGGTGAGGTTTAGGGTTACAGTTAGGGTTCAAGTGAGGGTTAGGATGAGGGTTAGGGTTAGGGTTAGTTTTAGGATTAGGGTTAAGGTGAGGTTTAGAGTTAGGGTTATGGTTAGGATTAGGGTTAGGGTGAGGGTTAGGGTTAGGATGAGGGTTAAGATGAGGGTTAGTTTTAGGATTATGGTTATGGTGAGGGCTAGGGTGAGGGTGAGGTTTAGGGTTAGGTTTAGGGTGAGGTTTAGGGTTAGGGTTAAATTTAGGGTCAGTGTGAGTTTGACGTTTAGTGTTAGAGATAGGGTTAGGGTGACGGTTAGGGTGAGGGTTAGGGTTAGGGTTAGTGTTACGGGTAGGGTGAGGGTTAGGGTGAGGGGTAGGGTGGTGGTGTGTGTTAGGGTTAGGGTTAGGATGCGGATTAGGGTTAGGGAGAGGGTGAGTGTGAGGGTTAGAGTTAGGGTTAGGCTTAGGCTTAGGGTTAGGCTGAGGGTGAGGGTGAGGGTGAGTGTTAGGGTTAGGGTGAGTGTTAGGGTTAGGGTGAGGCTTAGGGTTAGAGTTAGGGTGATTATTAAGGTTCAGCTTTAGGGTTATGGTGAGGGTTAGGTTGAGGGTGTCCTTAAGGTTAAAGGTGGGGGTTAGTCTGAGGGTGAGGTTGTCGTTAAGGGGGAGGGTTAGGGTTAGGGTGAGGTATAGAGTAAGGGTAAGGGTTAGGGTTAGGGTGAGGGTGAGGGCAAGGGTAAGGTTTAGGGTTAGGGTGAGAGTGAGGATTAGATTGAGGACTAGGGTTAGGGTTAGTGTGAGGTTTAGGGTTTCGGTGAGGGGTAGGCTTAGTGTGAGGGTTAGTGTTAGGGTGAGCTTATGTGTTAGGTTGAGGTTGAGGGTTAGGGTGAGGGCTATGTTTATGGTGAGGCTTAGGATTAAGGTTAGTGTTATTGTTAGGGTTAGGGTTATGGTTACGGTGAGGGTGAGGGTGAGGGTGAGGTTTAATGCTAGGGTTAGTGTGAGATTTAGGGTTAGGGTTAGGGTTAGAGTTAGGGTTAGGGTGAAGGTCAGTTTTAGGGTTAGTGTTAGGGTTAGTGTGAGGTTTAGGTTGAGGGTTAGGGTTAGGGTTAGTGTTAGGGTTAGGGTTAGGGTGAGGGTAAGGTTGAGGGTAAGTGTTAGGGCTTGGGTTAGGTTTAGGTTTATGGTTAGGGTGAGGGTGAGTGTGAGGGTTAGGCTTACTGTTAGCCTTAGGGTTAGGCTGAGGGTGAGGGTTTAGGTGAGGATTAGGGTTAGGGTGCCGGTTAGGGTTAGGGTTAGGGTTAGAATTAGCCTTAAGGTGAGGTTTAGGGTTAGTGTTAGGTTTAGGGTTCTGGTGAGGGTGAGGGTTAAAGTTAGCTTGAGTGTCAGGATGAGAGGTAGGGTTTGGGTTAGGGTTAATGTGAAGTTTAGGGTTAGGGTTAGGGTTAGGGTTAGGTTGAGTTTTAGGTTGAGGGTTAGGGTTTTTGTTAGGGTTAGGGTTAGGACTAGGCTTAGGCTTAGGCTTAGGCTTAGGCCCAGCTTGAGGGTGAGGAGGAGGTTTAGGTCAGGCTTAGTGTTAGGATTAGGGTGAGGTAAAGGGTTAGGGTGAGTGTTAAGGTTAGGTTAGGTTGAGGGTTAAGATGAGGGTTAGGGTTTCAGTGAGAGTGAGGGTTTAGGTTAGGGCAAGGGTTAGGGTTAGGATTATGGTTATGATGAGTGTGATGGTTAGGATTAGGGTTAGGGTTATTGTAAATGTTATGGTTAGGGTTACATTTCCCATGAGGCTGAGGCTGAGAGTGAAGCTTTGGGTTAGAGTAAGGGTTAGTTTTAGGGTTAGGATTAGGGATAGGGTGACGGTGAGGTTTAGGGTTAGACTTAGTTTGAGGGGGAGGTTTAGGGTGAGGGTTAGGGTTAGGGTTAGTGTTACGGTTAGCTTTAGGTTTAGAGTGAGGGTAAGGTTGAGGTTTAGGGTTTGGGCTAGGTTTAGGGTTAGGATTAGGGTTAGGGTGAGACTGAGTGTGAGGGTTAGGGTTAGGATTAGGCTTAGTCTTAGGGTTTGGCTGAGGGTGAGGGTGGGTGTGAGGATTAGGCTTAGGGTGATGGATAACCTTAGGGTTAGGTGAGGGTTAGGATGAGGGTTAGGGTTAGGATTAGGGTTAGGGTGAGGGCTATGGTGAGGGGAGGGTTAAGGTTAGGGTTAGGCTTAGGCATAGGTTTAAGCTGAGGGTGATGGTGAGTGTGAGGGTTAGGGTTATGGTGATGGATAGGGTTAGGGTTAGGGTGAGGGTTAGGATGAGGGTTCGGGTTAGGGTGAGGGTTACGATGAGCGTGATGGTAAGAGTAAAGTTGAGGGTAAGGCTAAGGGTGAGAGTTACGGTAAGGGTGAGGGTTAGGGTTAGGGTGAAGGTTAGGGTTAGGATTAGGGTTAGGGTTAGATTGGGGATTAGGGTTAGGGTTAGTGTGAGGTTTAGGGTGAGGATGAGGGTTAGGGTGAAGGTTAGGGTTAGAATTAGGGTTAGGGTGAGGGCTAGCGTGAGGGTGAGGTTTAGGGATAGCATGAAGTTTATGGTGAGGTTTAGGGTGAGGGGTAGGTTTAGGTTTAGGGTGAGGTTTAGGTTTAGTGTGAGGGTTACGGTTAGGGTGAGAGTGAGGGTGAGGGTAAGGGTTATGGTGAGGGTTAGGATGAGGGATAGGGTTAGGGTTAGAATTAGGGATATGATTAGGGATAGGCTGAGGTTGAGGGTGAGGGTGAGGGTGAGGTTCAGGGTTATGGTTATGGTTAGGGTGAGGTCTAGGGTGAGGGTGAGGGTTAGGGTGAAGGTGAGGGTGAGGGTGAGAGTCTTGGTTAGGTAATGGTTAGGGTTAGGGTGAGGATTAGTTGAGGGTTAGGGTAAGGGTGAGCTTGAGGTTTAGGGTGTGGGTGAGCGTTAGGATTAGGTTGAGGGTTCGGGTGATGGTGAGGGTTAGGGTGAGGTAGAGGGTTAGGTTTAGGGTTAGGTGAGGGTTCATGTTAGGGTTTGGATTAGGGTGAGGATTAGGATTAGGTTTAGGTTTTGGGTGAGGTTTAGGGTGAGGGTGAGGGTTAAGGTTAGTGTTAGGTTTGTGGTGTGGATAAGTGATAGCATGAGGTTTAGGGTGAGTGTTAGACTTAGCATTAGGGTTAGGGTGAGGGTTAGGGTGAGGATTAGGGTGAGTTTTAGGGTTAGGGTGAGGGTTAGGGTTAGGCTTAGCGTGAGGGTGATGGTGAGGTTGACGGTTAGGTTTAGAGTTACATTGAGGATTCGGTTAAGTGTGAGGTTTAGGGTGAGGATGAGGTTAAGTGTTAGGATGAGGGTTAGGGTGAGGGTGAGGGTTAGGGTTAAGGTTCGGGTTAGGGTGAGGTTTAGGGTGAGGGTTAGGGTTATGATTAGAGTGAGGGTTAGGGTGAGGGTGAGGGTTAGGGTTGTTATAAGGGTTAGGGTCAGAATTAGCGTGACGTTGAGGTTTTGGGTCAGGTTATGTTGAGGGTTAGAGTTAGGGTTAAGGTGAGGGTTAGGGTAAGGGATAGAGTTACGGTTAGGGTGAGGGTTAGGTTTATTGTGAGACTTAGGGTTAGGGTTAGGGTTAGGATTAGTTTGAGAGTAAGAATTAGCTGACTGTTAGTGTGAGGGTGAGGTTTAGGGTTAGGAATAGTGATAGGATTAGTGTAAATCTGAGGGTGAGGGTGAGGTTTAGGGTTATGGTTAGGGTGAGGGCTTGGGTGAGGGTTAGGGTAAGGTTGAGGGTTAGGGTGAGAGTGATGGTAAGGGTAAAGGTGAGGGTTAGGCTGAGGGTGAGGGTTAAGATAAGGGTGAGGGTTAGGGTTAGGGTGAGGGTTAGGTTAAGGGTTTGGGTTACGGTTAGGGTGAGTGTTAGATTGAGGATTAGGGTTAGGGTTAGTGTGAGGTTTAGGGTGAGGTTGAGGGTTAGGGTTAGGGTTAGGTTTAGAGATAGAATTAGGGTTAGGGTGAGTTCTAGGATGAGGGTTAGGTTTAGGTTAGGGTTAGGGTTAAGGTTAGGGTGAAGTTTATGGTTACTGTGAGGGTTAGGATTAGTGTGAGTGTTAGGGTTAGAGTTAAGGTTAGTGCTAGGGTGAGGGTAAGTGTTAGGGTCAGGGTTTGGGTTAGGATGAGGGTTATGTTTCGGTTGAGGGTTAGGTTTAGGGTTAGGGTTATTGTTAGGGCTAGGATTAGGATTAGGGTTAGGGTGGGGGTGAGTGTGTGGGTTAGGGTTAGGTTTAGGTTTAGGCTTAAGGTTAGGCTGAGGGTGAGGTTGAGGCTGAGGATTAGGGTTAGGGTGATGGTTAGGGTTTGGGTTAGGGTGAGGGTTAGGATGAGGGTTAGAGTTAGGATTAGGTTTTGGGTGAGGGCTAGGGTGAAGGTGAGGTTTAGGGTTATATTTAGCGTGAGGTTTAGGGTTAGGGTTAGGGTTAGGGTTAAGGTGAGGCTGAGGTTTAGGTTTGAGTTAGGGTTAGGGTGAGGGTTAGGTTTAGGGTTAATGTTCCGTTTAGGTTTAGGGTGAGGGTTAGGGTTAGGGTGAGGGATAGGGTTAGGGCTGGGAGTAGAATTAGTGTTAGGGTGAGGGTGAGGGTGAGTGTAAGGGTTAGGGTTAGGGTTAGGGTGAGCCTTAGGTTTAGGCTGAGGTTGAGGGTGAGGCTTAAGTTGAGGGTGAGTGTGAGGTTTAGGGTTAGAGTTAGGGTTAGTGTGAGGTTTAGTGTAAGGATTGCTGTTAGGATTAGGGTTAGGATGAGGGTTAGGGTGAGGGTTATGTTTTGGGATCGGGTTAGATTTAGGATTAGGTTTAGCGTGAGTGTGAGTGTGAGGATTAGGGTTAGGGTTGGGCTGAGGGTGAGGGTGAGGGTTAGGGTTAGGGTGAGGGTTAGGGTTAGGTTTAGGGTGAGGGTTAGGATGAGGTTTAGGGTTAGGATTATGGTTACGGTGAGGGCTAGGGTGAGGGTTAAGGTTAGGTTTAGGTTTAGGTTTAGGATTTGGGTTCGGGTTAGTTTAGGGTTAGGGTTAGGGTGCAGGCTAGGGTGAGGGTGAGGGTTAGGGTTAGGGTTAGTCTTAGACTTAGGGTTAGGCTGAGGGTGGGGTGAGGAATAGGGTTTGGGTGATGGTTAGGGTTAGGGTTGTGGTGAGGTTTAGGATGAAGGTTCGGGTTAGGATTAGGTTTAGGGTGAGGGCTAGGGTGAATGTGAGGTTTATGGTTAGGCTTAGGCTTAGGGTTAGGCTGAGGATAAGGGTGGGGGTGAGGAATAGGTTTTGGGTGATGGTTAAGGTTAGGGTTAGGGTGAGGATTAGGATGAGGGTTGGGGTTAGGATAAGTTTTACGGTAATGGGGTTGGGTGAGGGTGAGGTTTAGGGTTAGGGTTCGGCTTAGGCATAGGTTTAAGCTGAGGGTGAGGGTGAGTGTGATTGATAGGGTTAGGGTGATGGATAGGGTTAGGGTTAGGGTGAGTGTTAGGATGAGTGTAAGTTTTAGGGTGAGGCTTAGGGTGAGCATGACGGTAACAGTAAAGGTGAGGTTTAGGCTGAGGGTGAGTGTTCCATTAAGGGTGAGGGTAAGGATTAATGTGAGGGTTAGCATAAGGGATAGGATGAGGTTTAGGGTGAGTGTGAGGGTTAGGGTGAGGGTGAGGGTTAGGGTGAGGGTGAGGGTTAGATTGAGGATTAGGGTTAGGGTTAGTGTGAGGTTTACAGTGAGGATGAGGGTTAGGGTTAGGGTGAGGGTTATGGTTAGAAGTAGGGTGAGAGTGAGGGTTAGGGTTTGGGTGAGGGTTAGGGTTAGGGTTAGGGTTAGGGTGAGGTTTAGGATTAGGGTGAGAGTTAGGGTTACTGTGAGGGTTAGTGTTAGAGTTAGGGTTAGGGTAATGGTTAGGGTAAGTGTTAGGGTGAGAGTTAGGGTTAGGGTGAGTGTTATGTTTAGGGTGAGGTTTAGGGTTAGGTTTAGGGTTATTGTTATGTTTAGGGTTAGGGTTACAGTGAGGATGAGGGTGAGGGTTAGGGTTAGGGTGATGTTTAGTGTTAGGGTTAGGGTTTTAGTTAGTGTTAGGGTTAGGGTGAGTTTTAGGGTTAGAGTTAGGGTTAGGGTGAGGGTTAGGATGAGGATTAGGGTTATTATTAGTGTTAGGGTGAGGGCTTGGGTGACGGTGAGGGTTAGGGTTAGTGTTAGGGTGAGTTTTAGGGTTAGGGTTAGGGTTAGGGTGAGCTTTTGGATGAGGTTTAGGGTTACAGTGAGGGTGAGGGTTAGGGTTACACTTAGGGTTAGGGTTAGTTTTAGGGTTAGGATTAGTGTTAATGTTAGGGTTAGGGTTAGACTTAGGGTTTGGGTGAGGGTGAGGGTGAGGGTGAGGGTTAGGGTTTCGGTGAGGTTTAGAGTTAGGGTTAGTATTAGGGATAAGGTGAGGGAGAGGTTTAGGGTTAGAGTTAGGTTGGGGGGGAGGGTAAGGGTGAGTGTTTAGGTTAGGGTTAGTGTTAGGGTTAGCATTAGGTTTAGGGTGAGGGTAAGGTTGATGTTTAGGGTTAGGTTTAGGTTTTGGGTTAGGATTAGGGTTAGAGTGAGGGTGAGTGTGAGGGTTAGGGTTAGGATTAGGCTTAGGCTTAGGGTTAGGCTGAGGGTGAGGGTGTGTGAGGATTAGGCTTAGGGTTATGGTTAACCTTAGGGTTAGTGTGAGGGTTAGGATGAGGGTTAGGGTTAGGATTAGGGTTAGGGTGAGGGTGAGGGTTAAGGTTAGGGTTAGTTTTGTGCTGTGGATAAGTGATAGCATGAGGGTTAGGGTGAGTTTTAGACTTGCATTAGAGTTAGGGTGATTTTTAGGGTGAGGATTAGGGTGGGTTTTAGGATTAGGGTGAGGGTTAGGGTTAGGCTTAGTATGGGGGTGACGGTGAGGGTGACTGTTAGGGTTAGAGTTACGGTGAGGATTCGATTAAGTGTGAGGTTTAGGGCGAGTATGAGGTTAAGTGTTAGGATGAGGGTTAGGGTGAGGGTGAGGGTTAGGGTTAAGGTTTGGGTTAGCGTGAGGGTTAGGGTGAGGGTTAGGGTAAGGGTTATGCTTAGGGTTAGGATGAGGGTTAGGCTGATGGTTAGGGTGAGGGTTAGGTTCAGGGTGAGGGTTAGGGTTCAGGTGAGGTTTAGGGTTGTTATTAGGGTTAGGTCAGATTTAGGGTGATGTTGAGGTTTTGGGTTCGGGTTAGGGTGAGGGTTAGAGTTAGGGTTAAGATGAGGTTTAGGGTAAGGTGTAGGGTTTCGGTTAGGTTAAGGTTTAGGTTTAGTGTGAGAGTTAGGGTTAGGGTTAGGGTTAGGATTAGTGTGAGGTTAAGAATTAGCTGACTGTTAGTGTGAAGGCGAGGTTTAGGGTTAGGAATAGTGATAGGATTAGTGTAAAGCTGAGGGTGAGGGTAGGTTTAGGGTTAGGGTTAGGGTTAGGGATTGGGTGAGCATTAGGGTAAGGTTGAGGGTTAGGGTGAGAGTGATGGTAAGGGTAAAGGTGAGGTTTAGGCTGAGGGTGAGTGTTAAAATAAGGGTGAGGGTTAGGGTTAGGGTGAGGGTTAGGGTTATGGTTAGGGTGAGGGTTAGATTGAGGATTAGGGTTAGGGTTAGTGTGAGGTTTACGGTGAGGTTGAGGGTTAGGGTTAGGGTTAGAATTAGGGTTAGGGTGAGGGCTATGATGAGGTTGAGGTTTAGGTTAGGGTTAGGGTTAAGGTTAGGATGAGGTTTAGGTTACTGTGAGGATTAGGGTTAGTGTGAACTTTGGGGTGATGCTTACGGCTTGTGTTAGGGTCAGGGTAAGTGTTAGGGTGAGGGTTTGGGTTAGGGTGAGGGTTATATTTAAGGTGAGGGTTAGCTTTAGGGTTAGGGTTATTGTTAGGTTTAGGGTTAGGATTAGGGTTAGGGTGAGGGTGAGTGTGTGAGTTAGGGTTAGGTGTAGTTTTAGGCTTAATGTTAGGCTGCGGGTGAGGGTAAGGTTGAGGCTGAGTGTTAGGGTTAGGGTGATGGTTAGGTTTAGGGTTAGGGTTAGGGTTCGGATGAGTGTTAGAGTTAGGATTAGGGTTTGAGTGAGGGCTAGGGTGAAGGTGAGGTTTAGGGTTATGTTTAGGGTGAGGTTTAGGGTTAGGGTTAGGGTTAGGGTTGGGGTTAAGTTGAGGGTGAGGTTTAGGTTTAGATTTAGGGTTAGGGTGAGCGTTAGCGTTAGGGTTAGTTTTAGGTTTAGGGTTATTGTGAGGGTTAGGGTTAGGTTGACGTTTAGGGTTAGGGCTGGGATTAGGATTAGTGTTAGGGTGAGGGTGAGTGTGAGTGTGAGGATTCAGGTTAGGGTCGGGCTTAGGTTTAGGCTGAGGTTGAGGGTAAGGATTAAAGTGAGGGTGAGGGTGAGGTTTAGGGTTAGAGTTAGGGTTAGTGTGAAGGTTAGTGTTAGGATTGCTGTTAGGGTTAGGGTTAGGGTGAGGGTTAGGTTGAGGGTTATGGTTAGGGTTCGGGTTAGATTTTGGATTAGGGTTAGCTTGAGTGTGAGTGTGAGGGTTAGTGTTAGGGTTAGGTTTAGGGTTAGGCTGAGTGTGAGGGTGAGGGTTAGGGTTAGGTTGAGGTTTAGGGTTAGGGTTAGGGTGAGGGTTAGGATGAGGTATAGGGTTAGGATTAGGGTTAGGGTTAGGGTTAAGGTGAGGGTTAATGTTAGGGTTAGGGTGATGGTTAGGGTTATTGTTAGTGTTATGGTTAGGGTTAAGTTTGTGGTGAAGGTAAGGCTGAGGGTGGGTATTAGGGTTAGGATTAGGATTAGGGTTAGTGTTCGGGTTAGGATTAGTGTTATTGTTAAGGTTAGGGTTAGAGATATGGTGAGGGTTAGGGTGAGGGGGAGAGTGAGGGTGAGGGTTAGGGTTACGGTTAGTGAGAGGTTTAGGGTTAGGGTTAGGGTAGGGTGAGGGTTAGGGTTAGTGTGAGGTTTAGTGTTTGGGTTAGGGTTAGTGTTAGGGTAAGGTAAGTGTTAGGGTGAGGGTAAGGGTTAGGGTGAGGGTTAGGGTTAGAATGAGGGTTAGGGTTAGGGTTAGGGTTATTGTTAGTGTAAGGTGTTTGGGTGAGGATCAGGGTTAGGGTGAGGTTTAGGGTTAGAATGAGCGTTAGGGTTAGGATTAGTGTTATTTTTAGGGTTAGGGTTAGGATTATGGTTAGGGTGAGGACTAGGGTGAAGGTGAGGTTTAGGGTTAGGGTTAGGCTTATGCTTAGGTTTAGACTGAGGCTGATTGTGAGGTTGAGGGTTACGGTTAGCGTGATGGTTAGGGTTATGTTTAGGATGAGGGTTAGAATTAGGGTTAGGATTAGGGTGAGGGTTAGGGTGAGTGTGACAGTAAGGGTAAAAGTGAGGGTTAAGGTTAGGGTGAGAGTTAGGGTGAGGATTAGGGTTAGGGTTAGGGTGAGGGTGAGGTTAAATTGAGTGTCAGTGTTAGGGTTAGTGTGAGGTTTAGGGTGAGCATGAGGGTTAGGGTTAGTGATAGGGCTATGGTGAGGGTGAGGGTTAGGTTTAGGGTTATTTTGAAGTTTAGGGTTAAGGTGATGGTTAGGGTTAGTGTGACGGTTAGTGTTAGTATTAGGGTTAGTTTTAGGGTGAGGGTTAGCATTAGGGTGAGGTTTATGTTTAGGGTTAGTGTTAGCGTTAGGGTTAGGGTTATTGTTAGGGTTAGGGTTACTGTTACGGTGAGGGTGAGGGTTTGGGTTAGGGTTAGGGTGAGGTTTAGGTTTAGGTTCAGTGTTAGAGTTAGGGTTAGGGTGAGGGTGAGGTTTACGTTTAGGGTTAGGATTAGTGGGAGTGTTAGGGTGAGGGTTAGTGTTTGGATTAGGGTTAAGGTGAGGGTGAGTGTGTGGGTTAGGGTTAGGCTTAGGTTTAGGGTTAGGCTGAGGCTGAGTGTGAGGGTGAGGGTGAGTGTTAGGGTTAGCTTCAAGGTTAGGGTTAGGGTTAGGTTGAGGGTTAGGGTTATGGTTAGAGTCAGGGTTAGGATGAGGTTTAGGGTTAGGATTAGGGTTAGTATGAGGGCAAGGGTGAGGGTGAGGGTTAGGGTTACCATTATGGCGAGGTTTAGGATTAGGGTTAGGTTTAGGGTTAGGGTGAGGGTTAGGTTAGGGTTACGGTGAGAGTGAGGGTTAGTGTTAGGGTGAGGCTGAGGGTTAGGATTAGTGTTATGGTTAGGGTTATTGTTAGTGTTATCATGAAGATTAAGTTTACATTGAGGTTGAGGCTGAGAGTGAGGTTTAGGGTTAGGTTAGGGTAAGGTTTAGGGTTAGGATTAGTGTTAGTGTTAGGGTGAGGGCTTGGTTTAGGTTGAGGTTTACTGTCAAGGTGAGGATTAGGGTTAGGGTTAAGGTTCGGGTTAGTGTTATTGTTAGGGGTAAGGTTAGAGTTACTGTGAGGATGAGGGTGAGGGTGAGTGTGAAAGTTAGGGTTAGGGTTAGCCTTAGTCTTAGGTTTAGTCCTAGCGTGAGGGTGAGGTTAAGGGTTAGGATTAGGGTGACTGTTAGGGTTTTAGGGTTAGGGTGAAGGTTAGGGTGAGGTTTAAGTTTAGGATTAGGGCTAAGGTGAGGGCTAGGGTGAGGGTTTGGGTTAGGGTTAGTGTTACGGTGAGGGTGACGGTGAGGGTTAGGGTTAGGTTTAGTGTCATTGTTAGGGTTATGGTTAGAGATACAGTGAGGGTGAGGGTAAGGGTTAGGGTTAGGGTGAGGTTTAGGGTTAGGATTAGGGTGAGGGTG
Source organism: Dipodomys merriami (assembly GCF_024711535.1). Classification (NCBI taxonomy): domain Eukaryota; kingdom Metazoa; phylum Chordata; class Mammalia; order Rodentia; family Heteromyidae; genus Dipodomys; species Dipodomys merriami. The sequence goes on from NW_027202632.1 coordinate 69,779, forward strand.
AAGTTGAGGGTGAGGGTTAGGGTTAGAATTAGGGTTAGGTTGAGTGTTAGGGTTAGTGTTAGGGTTAGGGTTAGGGTGAGGGTTAGGATGAGTGTTAGGGTTAGGGTTAGGATTAGGATTAGGGTTAATGTTAGGGTGAGTGATTGTGTTAGGCTTAGGGATAGGGTTAGGCTTAGCCTTAACCTGAGGGTGAGGGTTAGGGTGAGGGTGAGGATCAGTGTTAGGATTAGGGTTAGGGTTATTGTTAGTGTTATGGTTAAGGTTAAGTTTACGGTTAGGGTGAGGCTGACGTTGAGGTTTTGGGTTAGGCTTCGGGTGAGGTTTAGGGTTAGGGTTAGGGTTAGGGTGATGGATAGGGTTAGTGTTATTGTTAGAGTTAGGGTTAGAGTTACAGTGAGGGTGAGGGTGAGGGTTAGATTTAGGTTTAGGGTGAGGGTTAGGGTGAGGTTGAAGTTTAGGGTTAGAGTTAGAGTTATGGGGAGGGTTAGGGGGAGGGATAGGTTGAGGTTTAGGGTTAGTGTTAGGGTTGGGTTTAGGATTAGGGTTATGGTGAGGCTGAGTGTGAGGGTGAGGGTTAGGATTAGGCTTAGGCTTAGGGTTAGGCTGAGGGTGAGGGTGGGGTTGAGGATTAGGTTAAGGGTGATGGTTAGGGTTAGGGTTAGTTTTAGGGTTAGGATTAGGGTTAAGATGATGTCTAGGGTGAGGGTGAGGGTTAGGGTTAGGGTTAGGCTTAGGGTTACGGTCAGGGTGAGTGTTAGGATGAGGGTTAGGCTTAGGGTGAGGGTTAGGGTGAGGGTGCAGGTAAGGCTTAAGGTGAGAGTTAGGCTGAGAGTGAGGATTAAATTAAGGGTGAGGGTAAGGTTTCGGGTGAGGGTTAGGGTTAAGGTGAGGGTGAGGTTTATATTGAGGATTAGTTTTAGGGTTACTGTGAGGTTTAGGATGAGGATGAGGGTTAGGGTTAGGGTGAGGGCTAGGGTGAGGGTGAGGGTGAGGGTTAGTGTGAGTGCTACTGTTAGGGTTAGGTTTAGTGTTAGGGTGAATTTAAGTGTTAGGGTGAGGGTTAGGTTTAGAGTGAGTGTTATGTTTAGAATGAGGGTTAGGGTTAGGGTTAGGGTTACTATTAGGGTTAGGATTAGGTTTACTGTTAAGTTGAGTGTGAGGTTTAGGGTTAGGTTGAGGGTTAGGTTTATGTTTAGTGTTAGGGTTAGAGTTAGGGTTAGGGTGAGGGTGAGGTTTAGGGTTAGAGTTAGCTTTTGTGTTAGGGTTAGGGTTAGGTTGAGTGTTAGTGTGAGGGTTAGGTTTAGGCTTATGCTTAGGCTTAGGGTTAGGCTTAGGCCGAGCATGAGGGTGAGGGTTAGGGTTAAGGTGAGGGTTAGGGTTAGGGTTAGGGTGAGGGTTAGGATGAGGTTTAGGGTTAGGATTAGGGTTAGGGTGAGGGCTAGGTTGAGGGTTACTGTGAGGGTTAGGGTTAGGTTTAGGATTAGGTGTAGGTTGAGGGTGAGTGTCAGGGTTAGGGTTAGGGTTAGGCTTAGGGTTAGGGTGAGGGTTAGGGTTAGGATTTGGTTTATTGTTAGGGTTAGGGTTAGGTTTACGGTTACGGTGAGGGGTAGGGTGATGATAAGGTTTAGGGTTAGGGTTAGTGTGAGATTTAAGGTTACAGTTAGGGTTAGATTTAGGGTTAGGTTGAAGTTGAGGTTGAGGGTTACAGTTAGGGTTAGGATGAGGGTTATGGTGAGGGTTCGGGTTAGTGTTAAGGTTAGGGTTAGGGTGAGGGTTAGGGTGAGGGTTAGGGTTAGTGATAGGGTTAGGATTAGGTTTAGGGTTTAGATGAGGGTGAGTGTGAGGGCTAGGGTTAGTGTTAGGTTTAGGCTTAGGTTTAGGCTGAGGGTGAGCCTGAAGGTGAGGGATAGGTTTAGGGTGCGGGTTATGGTTAGGGTTAGGGTTAGAGTTAGGCTATAGGTGAGGTTTAGGGTTAGGGTTAGGGTTAAGTTTCTAGTAATGGTGAGGGTTAGAGTTAGCATTAGGGTAAGGGTGAGGGGTAGGGTTAGGTTTAGGGTGAGTGTTAGCGTTAATGTGAGGTTTAGGGTTAGGGTTAGGGTTAGTTTGAGAGTTAGGTTGAGGGTTAGGGTTTGGGTTAGGGTTAGGGTGAGTATGAAGTTTAGGGTGAAGTTTAGGTTAGGCTTAGTGTTAGGATTAGGGTGAGGTTAAGGGTTAGGGTGAGGGTTAGTCTTAGGGTTAGGGTGAGGGTTAAGATGAGCTTTAGGGTTTCAGTGAGGGTGAGGGTTAATGTTAGGGTGAAGGTTAGGTTTAGGATTATGGTTAGGGTGATGGTGATGTTTAAGATTAGGGTTAGGGTTATTGTAAGTGTTATTTTTAGGGTTACATTTGCAGTGAGGGTGAAGGTTAGGGTTAGGTTTAGGGTTAGTTTTAGGGTTAGGATTAGTGTTAATGTTAGGATTAGGTTTAGACTTATTGTTTGGGTGAGGGTGGGGGTGAGGATGAGGGTTAGCGTTAGGGATAAGGTGAGGTTTAGGGTTAGGGTTAGGTTTAGGGATAGGGTCAGGGTGAGGTTTAAGGTTAGACTTAGGTTGAGGGGGAGGGTTAGGGTGAGGGTTAGGGTTAGGGTTCGGGATAGGATTAGGGTTAGGGTGAGGGTGAGTGTGAGGGTTAGGTTTAGGATTAGGCTTAGGCTTAGGGTTAGGCTGAGGGTGAGGGTGGGTTTGAGTATTAGGCTTAGGGTGATGGTGAGCCTTAGGGTTAGGGTGAGGGTTAGGATGAGGTTTATGGTTAGGATTAGTGTTAGGGTAAGGGCTAGGGTGAGGGTGAGGGTTAGGGTTATGGTTAGGTTTAGGCTGAGGGTAATGGTGAGGGTGAACTTTAGGGTTATGGTGATGGATAGGGTTAGTGAAAGGGTGAGGGTTAGGATGTGGGTTCGGGTTAGGGTGAGGGTTAGTAGGAGTGTGACGGTAAGAGTAAAAGTGAGGGTTACAGTAAGGTGAGGGTTAGGGTAAGGGTTAGGGTTAGGGTTAGATTGAGGATTAGGGTTAGGGGTAATGTGAGGTTTAGGGTGAGGATGAGGGTTGGGGTGAGGTTTATGGTTAGAATTAGGGTTAGGGTTAGTTCTAGGGTTAGGGTGATGGTTAGGGTTAAGGTTAAGTTTAGGGTGAGGTTTACGGTGAGGGGTAGGGTTAGGTTTAGCGTGAGGGTTAGGTTTAGTTTGAGGGTTATGGTTAGGGTGAGTGTGAGGGTGAGGTTAAGTTTTATGGAGAGGGTTAGGGTGAGGGTGAGCGTTAGGGTTAGTGTTAGGGTGAGGGTGAGGGTTAGGATTAGGTTTAGGTTTAGGGTGAGGTTTAGGGTGAGGGTGAGGGTTAAAGTTAGGGTTAGGTTTGTGGTGTGGGTAAGTGATAGCATGAGGGTTAGGGTTAGTGTTAGAGTAAGCATTAGGTTTAGGGTGAGGGTTAGGTTTAGGGTTAGGGTGAGGGTGCGGGTGAGAGTGAGGGTTAAGGTGAGGATTAGGATGAGTTTTAGGGTTAGGGTGAGAGTTAAGGTTACGTTAGCTTGAGGGTGAGGGTGAGGGTTAGTGTTAGGTTGTGGGTTAGGGTTAGGGGTGGGATTAGGATTAGGGTTAGGTTGAGGGTGAGTGAGTTAGGGTTTGGCTTAGGTTTAGGCTTAGGGTGAGGTTGAGGGTTAGGGTTAGGGTGAGGTTAAGGTTTATGATTTGGATTAGGGTTAGGGTGCAGGCTAGGGTGAGGGTGAGAGTTAGGGTTAGGGTTAGGCTTAGGCTTAGGATTAGGCTGAGGGTGAGTGTGGGTGTGAGAAATAGGTTTTGGGTGATGTTTAGCATTAGGGTTAGGGTGAGGGTTAGGATGCGGGTTAGGGTTAGGATTTGGTTTAGGTTTAGGGCTAGGGTGAGGGTGAGGGTTAGGGTTAAAGATAGGGTTAGATTTAGGATTAAGGGTAGGATGAGGGTGAGTGTGAGGGTTAGGGTTAGAGTTAGGCCTAGGCTTAGCTTTAGGCTGAGGGTGAAGGTGAGGGTTAGGGTTAAGGTGAGGGTTAGGGTTAGGGTTAGGGTGAGGGTTAGGATGTGGTATAGGGTTAGGATTCAGGTTAGGGTGAGGTCTAGGGTGAGGGTTAGGTTTTGTTTTAGAGTGAGTGTTAGGGTTAGGGTTACGGTGAGTGTGAGGGTTAGGGTTAGGTTGAGGGTTTGGGTTAGCGTTAGGTTGAGGTTTAGCGTTAGGTTTAGGATGAGGGTTAGGATGAGGCTTATGGTTTGGATTAGGGTTAGGGTGCGGGCTAGGGTGAGTATGAGGGTTAGGGTTAGGGTTAGGCTTAGGCTTAGGGTTAGGCTGAGGGTGAGGGTGGAGGTGAGAAATAGGTTTTGGGTGGTGGTTAGGGTTAGGTTAAGGGTGAGGGTTAAGATGAGGGTTAGAGTTAGGATGAGTTTTAGGGTTAGGGCTAGGGTGAGGTTGAGGGTTAGGGTTAGGCTTAGGCTTAGGCTTAGGGTTAGGCTGATGTTTAGGGTACGGGTGAGGGTTAATGTTTGGGTGATGGATAGGGTTAGGGTTAGGGTGAGTGTTAGGATGAGGTTTAGGGTTAGGGTGAGGGTTAGGATGAGCGTGACGGTATGAGTAAATGTGAGGGTTAGGCTGAGGGTGAGTGTTCCCCTAAGGGTGATGGTTAGGATTAGGGTGAAGGTTAGGATAAGGGTTAGGTTGAGGGGTAGGGTAAGGGTGAGGGTTAGGATGAGGTTTAGGGTTAGGATTAGGGTGAGTTTTAGAGTTATGGTGAGGGTTAGTGTTAGGGTGAGTGTTAGGGTGAGGGTTAGCGTTAGTGTTATCCTTAGGGTTAGGGTGAGGGTTAGGCTTAGGATTAGGGTGAGGGTTAGGGTGAGGGTTAGGGTGAGGGTGAAGGTTAGGGTTCTGGTGAGGGTTATTATTAGGGTTAGGGTCAGGTTTAGGGTGACGGTGAGGTTTAGGGTGAGGGTTGGGGTGAGGGTTAGGGTTAGGGTTAAGGTGAGTGTTAGGATAAGGGGTAGGGTTAGGGTTAGTGTGAGGGTTAGATTGAGGATTAGGTTTAGGGTTAATATGAGGTTTAGGGTGAGGATGAGGTTTAGGGTTAGGTTGAGTATTAGGGTTAGAATTAGGGTTAGGGTGAGGGCTAGGGTGAGGTTTAGGGTTAGGGTTAGGGTTAGGGTAGGGTTTAAGGTTAGGGTGAGGGTGAGGTTAAGGTTTAGGGTGAGGGTTAGTGTGGGGGTGAGGGTTAGGGTTAGGGTTAGGGTTAGGGTGAGGGTAAGGTTGAGGGTTAAGGTGAGTGTTAGGGTGACGGTGAGGGTGAGGGTTAGGGTTGGGGTTAGGGTTAGAGTGAAGGTTAGGTTGAGGGTTAGTGTTAGGTTTAGGGTGAGGATTTGGGATAGTGTGAGGGTTAGGGTATGAGTGAGGGTAAGGGTCAGGTGAGGTTTAGGGTTAGGGTGAGGGTTAGCATTAGGGTTAGGGTCAGGTTTAATGTTAGGTTGGAAGTCTGGGTTAGGGTGAGTGTTAGGGTGAGTGTTAGGGTTAAGGTAAGTGATACGGTTAGGGTTAGGGTGAGGGTTATGTTTAGGGTGATGTGTAGAATGAGGTTGAGGGTTAGGGTGAGGGTGACAATGAAGGTTAAGGTATGGATGCGGGTTAGTGTTAGGATAAGGGTTAATGTTACGTTGAGGGTTAGGCTGACGGTGAGGGTAATGGTTAGGTTTATGGTGAGGGTTAGGGTTAGAGTTAGGGTGAGGGGTAGGGTGAGAGGTAGAGTTAGAGTTAAGGTTATGGTTAGTGTGAGGGTTAGGGATAGGGTGAGGATAAGGTAAGCGTGAGGGTTGAAGTGAGGGTGAGGTTTACGGTTACTGTTAGGGTGAGGGTTAGGCTTAGGGTTATGTTTATTTTGAGGGTGAGTGTTTGAGTTAGGATGAGTGTTCTTGAGAGTGTGAGAGTTAGGGTTTGGGTGAGGGTTAGGGTTAGGGTGAGTGTTAGGGTGATGGTGAGGGTGAGGGTTAGGGTTGGGGTGAGGGTTAGGGTTGTGGTTAGGGTTAGAGTGAGAAGTAGGGTGAGGTGTAGGGTTAGGGTTATGGTGAGAGTTAGGTTTACTGTGAGGGTTAGGGTTAGGGTGAGGTTTAGGGTTACTATGAGTGTTCAAGTTAGGATTAGGCTTAGTGTTAGGGTGAGGGTAAGGGTTAGGTTGAGCGTTAGGGTTAGGGTTAATGTGAGGGTTAGGGTTAGGGTTAGGCTTAGGCATAGGTTTAGGCTGAGGGTGATGGTGAGGATGAATGTTAGTGTTATGGTGATAGATATGGTTAGGTTTAGGGTGAGGGTTAGAATGAGGGTTCGTGTTAGGGTGAGGGTTAGTATGAGCCTGAGGGTTACAGTAATGGTGAGGGTTAGGTTTAGGTTGAGGGTTAGTGTAAGGGTTAGGGTTAGGGTTAGATTGAGAATTAGGTTTAGGGGTAGTGTGAGGTTTAGGGTGACGATGAGGGTTAGGGTGAGGTTTAGGGTTAGAATTAGGGTTAGGGTGAGGGCTAGCATGAGGCTGAGCGTTAGGGTTAGGGTTAAGTTTAGTTTGAGGGTTAGGGTGAGGGGTAGTGTTAGGTTTAGGGTGAGGGTTAGGTTTAGGGTGAGGGTTACGGTTAGGGTGAGGGTGAGGGTGAGGGTAAGGGTTATTGTGAGGGTTAGGGTGAGGGTGAGGTTTAGGGTGAGATTGAGCATTAGGATTAGGTTTAGGGTTAGGGTGAAGTTTAGGGTGAGGTTGAGGGTTAAGGTTAGGGTTAGGTTTATGGTGTCGGTAAGTGATAGCCTGAGGGTTAGGGTGAGTGTTACAGTTAGCATTAGGGTTAGGGTGAGGGTTAGGTTTAGGTTTACGGTGAGGTTGCAGGTGAGAGTGAGGTTTAAGGTCAGGATTAGGGTGTGATTTAGGGTTAGGGTGAGGGTTAGGGTTAGGGTTAGTGTGAGGGTGGCGGTGAGGGTGACGATTAGGGTTAGAGTTACGGTGAGGTTTCGGTTAAGTTTGAGGTTTAGGGTGAGGATAAGGTTAAGGGTTAGGGTGAGGTGTTATTGCTAGGGTCAGGGTTAGGGTTACGGTTACTGTGAGGGTGAGTGTGGGGGTTAGGGCTAGGGTGACGTTTAGTGTTAGGGTTATGGTTAGAGTTAGGGTTAGTGTGAGGATGAGGTTTAGGGGTAGAGTTATGTTTAGGGTGGGGGTTAGTGTGAGGGTTAGGTTTAGGGTAAGGTATAGGGTGGGGGTGACGGTAAGGATAAAGGTGAGAGTTAGGCCGAGGGTGAGGGTTATGGTAAGGGTGAGGGTTAGGGTTATGTTGAGGGTTAGGGAAAGTGTTATGGTGAGGGTGAGGGTTAGATTGACTATTAGTGTTACGGTTAGTGTGAGGTTTAGGGTGAGGATGAGGTTTAGGGTTAGGGTGAGGGCGAGGTTGAGGGTGAGGGTTAGGGTTAGTGTTAGGGTGTGGTTTAGGGTTAGGGTGATGGTTAGGGTTAGTGTGAGGTTCAGTGTTAGGGTTAGGGTTAGTGTTAGGTTGGAAGTTAGGGTTAGGGTGAGGGTTAGGGTGAGTGTTAGGGTTAAGGTAAGTGATAGGTTTAGGGTTAGGGTGAGGGTTCTGTTTAGGGTGATGTGTAGAATGAGGGTGAGGCTTAGGGTGAGGGTGACAGTGAAGGTTAAGGTATTGATGAGGGTTAGTGTTAGGGTGAGGGTTAATGCTACGGTGAGTGTTAGGGTGAGGGTGAGGGTAAGGGTTAGGTTTATGGTGAGGGTGAGGGTTAGAGGTATGGTGAGGGTTAGGGAAAGAGTTAAGGTTAGGGTTAGTGTGAGGGTTAGGGTTAGGGTGAGGAGAAGGTAAGCGTGAGGGTTGGAGTGAGGGTGAGGTTTAGGTTTACTGTTAGTGTGAGGGTTAGGGATATGGTTAGGGTGAGGGTTAGGCTTAGGGTTATGTTTATTTTGAGGGTGAGTGTTTGAGTTAGGATGAGTGTTCTTGAGAGTGTGAGAGTTAGGGTTTAGATGAGGGTTAGGGTTAGGGTGAGTGTTAGGGTGATGGTGAGGGTGAGGGTTAGGGTTGGGGTTAGGGTCAGAGTGAGGGGTAGGGTGAGGTGTAGGGTTAGGGTTAGCGTGAGTGTTACGTTTACTTTGAGGGTTAGGGTTAGGGTGAGGTTTAGGGTTACTGTGAGGGTTCCAGTTAGGATTAGGCTTAGTGTTAGGGTGAGGGTAAGGGTTAGGTTGAGGGTTAGGGTTAGAGTGAGGGTTAGGGTTAATGTGAGGGTTAGGGTTAGGGTGAGGGTTAGGGTTAGGCTGATTTTTAGGGTGAGGTTGAAGGTTAGTGTGAGTGTGAGTGTGAAGGTTCAGATGAGTGTTTGGGTTAGGTTTAGGTTGAGTTTGAGGGTGAGGTTGAGGCTTAGGGTTAGTTTTAGGGTAAGGCTGAGTGTGAGGGTTAGGGATAGGCTTAGGTTTAGGCTGAGGGTGAGGGTGAGGGTTAGGGTTAGTGTTAGGTTTAGGGTTAGTGTTAGGGTTATGTTGAGGCTTAGGGTTAGGTTAGAGGTTACGGTTAGGGTGAGGGTTAGGATTAGGGATAGGTTTAGGTTGAGGATGAGGGTGAAGGTTAGGGTTAGGATTAGGGTTAGGGTGAGCCTGAGGGTGAGGGTGAGGTTGAGGTTTAGGGTTAGGGTGAGGGTTAGGCTAAGGGTTAAGGTGAGCGTTAGTTTTGGGTGATGTTTAGTTAGAGGGTGAGGGTTAGGGTGAGGTTGAGGGTGAGGTTTCGGTTGAGGGTTTGGGTTAGGGTTAAGGTGAGGGTGAAGGTGAGGGTGAGGGTTAGGTTTAGGGTTACGGTTAGGCTTAGGGTGAGGGTGATTGTGAGGTTTAGGGTTAGGGTTATGGTTAGGCTTAGGTTTAAGCTGAGGTTGAGGTGAGTTTGAGGGTTAGGGTTAGGGTGACTGTGAGCATTAGGGTTAAGTTTAGGGATAGGATGAGGGTTAGATGAGGGTGAGGGTTAGGGTTAGGGTGAGTGTTAGGCTTAGGTTTAGGGTGAGGGTGAGGGTGGGGGTGAGTATCAGGCTTAGGGTGATGGTTAGCATTAGGGTTAGGGTGAGGGTTAGGATGAGGGTTAGCGGTAGGATTAGGGTTTGGGTGAGGGCTAGGGTGACAGTGAGTGTTAGGGTTAGGTTTAGGCTTAGGCATAGGTTTAGGCTGAGGGTGATGGTGAGGGTGAGGGTTAGTGTTATGGTGATGGATATGGTTAGGTTTAGGGTGAGGGTTAGGATGAGGGTTCGTGTTAGGGTGAGGGTTAGTATGAGCCTGAGGGTTACAGTAAGGGTGATGGTTAGGTTTAGGTTGAAGGTTAGTGTAAGGGTGAGGGTAAATGTTAGGGTGAGGTTTAGCGTTAGGGTGAGGGTTATGGTTAGGGTGAGGTTTAGGGTTAGGGTTAGGGTTATTGTTAGGGTTAGGGTTAGGTTTATATTTATGGTGATGTTGAGGGTGAGGGTGAGGTTTAGGGTTAGGGTTAGGGTGAGATTTAGGGTTAGGGTTAGGGTTAGATTTAGGGTTAGGGTGAAGTTGAGGTTTAGGGTTAGAATTAGGGTTAGGGTGAGGGTTAGGGTGAGTGTTAGGGTTAGGGTTAGTGTTCGGGTTAGGCTTAGGGTGAGGGTTAGGGTGAGGGTTAGGTGTACGGATAGGTTAAGTTTAGGATTAGGGTTAAGGTGAGGGTGAGTGTGAGGGTTAGGGTTAGTGTTAAGGTTAGGCTTAGGATTAAGCTGAGGGTGAGGGTGAAGGTGAGGGTTAGGGTTAGGGTGCGGGTTAGGGTTAGGTTTAGGGTTAGAGTTAGCCTTAAGGTGAGGTTTATGGTTAGGTTTAGGGTTCTGGTAATGGTGAGGGATAGAGTTAGCGTCAGGGTTAGGGTGAGGGTTTGGGTTATGGTTAGGGTGAGTGTTAGGGTTAATGTGAGGTTTAGGGTTAGGGTTAGGGTTAGGGTGAGGGTTAGGTTGAGGGTTGGGGTTTGGGTTAGGATTAGGCTGAGGGTGAGGATTAGGGTGAGATTTAGGTTAGGCTTAGTGTTAGGATTAAGGTGAGGTTAAGGGTTAGGGTGAGGGTTAGGCTTAGGTTTAAGTTGAGAGTTAAGATGAGGGTTAGGGTTTCAGTGAGGGTGAGGGTTAATGTTAGCGTGATGGTTAGGGTTAGGATTAGGGTTAGGGAGTGGGTGATGGTTAGGATTACGGTTAGGGTTGTTGTAAGTGTTATGGTTACTGTTACATTTCCAGTGAGGGTGAGGCTGAGGGTGAAGTTTAGGGTTAGGGTTAGAGTTAGTTTTAGGGTTAGGATTAGTGTTAATGTTAGGGTTAGGGTTTGACTTTCGTTTTGGGTGAGGGTGAGGGTGAGGGTTAATTTTAGGGTTAGGGTGAGGTTTAGGCTTAGGGTTAGGATTAGGGATAGGGTCAGGTTGAGGTTTAGGGATAGAGTTAGGTTGAGGGGGAGGGTTAGGGTGAGGGTCAGGGTTAGGGTTAGTGTTAGGGTTAGCATTAGGTATAGGGTGAGGGTTAGGTTGAGGTTTAGGGTTAGGTTTGGGATTAGGTTAGGGTGAGGGTGAGTGTGAGGTTTAGGGTTAGGATTAGGCTTAGGCTTAGGGTTAGGCTGAGGGTGAGGGTGGATATGAGTATTAGGCTTTTTGTGATGTTTATCCTTAGGGTTAGTGTGAGGGTTAGCATGAGGGTTAGGGATAGGATTAGGGTTAGGGTGAGGGCTAGGGTGAGGGTGAGGGTTAGGGTTAGGGTTAGCTTTAGGCATAGGTTTAGGCTGAGGGTAATGGTGAGGTTGAGGGTTAGGGTTATGGTGATGGATATTGTTATTGTTAGGGGGAGGTTTAGGATGAGGGTTCGGGTTAGGGTGAGGGTTAGTATGAGCGTGATTGTAAGAGTAAAGTTGAGGGTTAGGCTGAACGTGAGGGTTACAGTAAGGGTGAGGGTTAGGGTTAGGGTGAGGGTTAGGGTAAGTGTTAAGGTTAGGGTTAGATTGAGGATTAGGGTTAGGGTTAGTGTGAGGTTTAGGGTGAGGATGAGAGTTAGGGTTAGGGTGAGGGCTAGCATGAGGGTGGGGGTTAGGGTTAGGGCTAAGTTTAGGGTGAGGGTTAGGGTGAGTTGTATTGTTAGGTTTAGGGTGAGGGTTAGGTTTAGTGTGAGGGTTATGGTTAGGGTGAGGGTGAGGGTGAGGGTAAGGGTTATGGTGAGGGTTAGGTTGGGGGTGGGGGTTAGGGTTATGATTAGGTTTAGGGATAGGGTGAGGTTTAGGGTGAGGGTGAGTGTTCAGGTTAGGGTTAGGTTTGTGGTTTGGGTGATAGCATGAGGGTTAAGGTGAGTGTTAGAGTTAGCATTAGGGTTAGGGTGAGGGTTAAGCTTAGGGTTTGCGTGAGGGTGAGGGTGAGAGTTTGGTTTAAGGTGAGGATTAGGGTGAGTTTTAGGGTTAGGGTGAGGGTTAGGGTTAGGGTTAGCGTGAGGGTGACGATGAGGGTGACGGTTAAGGTTAGAGGTATGGTGAGGCTTCGATTAAGTGTGAAGTTTAGGGTGAGGATGAGGTTAAGGGTTAGTGTGAGGGTTAGGCTGTGTGTGAGGGTTAGGGTTAGGGTTTGGTTTAGGGTGAGGGTTAGTGTGAGGGTTAGGGTTAGGGTTACGCTTAGGGTTAGTTTGAGGGTTAGGCTGAGGGTTAGGATTAGGATTAGGGTGAGGGTTAGGTTGAGGGTTAGGGTGAGGGTGAGGGTTAGTATTAGGGTGAGGGTTACTGTTATTATTAGGGTTAGGGTTAGGTTTAGGGTGACCGTGAGGTTTAGGGTGAGGGTTAGAATTAGGGTTAATGTGAGTGTTAGGATAAGTGGTAGCATTATGGATAGGTTTAGGGTTAGGATTAATGTGAGGTTAAGAATTAGGATGAGGGTGAGGTTTAGGGTTAGGAATAGTGATAGGGTTAATGTTACGCTGAGGGTGAGGGTGAGGGTGAGAGTTGGGTTTAGGGTTGGGTGAGGGCTATGGTGAGGGTTAGGGTTTGGGTGAGGGTTAGTGTGAGGGTGATTGTAAGGATAAAAGTGAGGGTTAGGCTGAGGGTGAAATTTAAGTTAAGGGTGAGGGATAGGGTTAGGGTGAGGGTTAGGTTAAGGGTTAGGGATAGGGTGAGGGTTAGATTGAGTATTAGGTTAGGGTTAGTGTGAGGTTTGGTGTGAGGATGAGGGTTATGATTAGGTTGAGGGTTAGGTTTAGAATTAAGGTTACAGTGAAGGCTAGGGTGAGGGTGAAGTTTAGTTTTAGGCTTAGGGTGAGGTTTAGGGTTAAGATGAGAGTTAGGGTTAGTGTGAGGGTTAGTGTTAGAGTTAGGGTTAGTTTTAGGGTGAGGGGAAGTGTTAGGGTGAGGGTTAGTGTTAGGGATAGGTTATGCTTAGGGTTAAGGTTAGGGTGAGGGTGTTTGTGTGGGTTAGGGTTTGGTTTAGGTTTAGGGTTAGGGTTATGCTGAGGGTGAGGTTGAGCTTGAGGATTAGGGTTAGGGTGATGGTTAGGATTAGGGTTAGGGTGAGGGTTAGGATGAGGGTTAGGATGAAGGTGAGGTTTAGGGTTAGGTTTAGGGTGAGGTTTAGGGTTAGGGTTAGGGTTAGGTTGAGGTTGAGGTTTAGGTTTAGAGTTAGGGTTAGGGTGATGGTTAGTGTTAGGGTTAGTGTTAGGTTTAGGGTTAGGGTGAGTGTTAGGGTTAGAGTTAGGGTTAGGGTTATGGTGAGGGTGAGGTTTATGGTTATGGTGAGGCTTAGGGTTAGTATGAGGGTTAGTGTTAGGGTGAGGGTAAGTGTTAGGGTGAGGGTTAGGATTAGGTTTAGGGTTAGGGTGAGTTTTAAGGTTAGGGATAGGTTTGTGGTGTGGGTAAGTGATAGCATGAGGGTTAGGGTGAGGGTTAGAGTTAGCATTAGGGCTAGGGTGAGGGTGAGGGTGAGGATGCAGGTGAGAGTGAGGGTTAGGGTGAGGATTAGGGTGAGGTTTAGGGTTAGGGTGAAGGTTCGGGTTAGGGTGAGTGTTAGGATTAGGGTTATCCTTAGGGTTAGGGTGAGGGTTAGGCTGAGGTTTAGGCTGAGGGTTAGGCTTAGGATTAGGGTGAGGGTTAGGGTGAGGGTGAAGGTTAGAGTTCTGGTGAGGTTTAGGATTATTATTAGGGTTAGAGTCAGCTTTAGGGTGACGGGGAGGTTTAGGCTGAGGGTTGGGTGAGGTTTAGGGTTAGGGTTAAGGTGAGTGTTAGGATAAGGGGTAGGGTTAAGATTATGGTGAGGGTTAGGTTTAGTGTGAGAGTTAGATTTAGGGTTAGGGTTAGGATTAGTGTGAGGGTAAGAATTAGGGTGATGGTTAGGGTGAGGGTGAGGTTTAGGGTTAGGAATAGTGATAGGGTTAGTGTTAGGCTGAGGGTGAGGGTGAAGGTGAGGGTGAGGGTTAGGGTTAGGTTTAGGGTGAGGGCTAGGGTGAGGGTTAGGGATAGGGTGAGTGTTAGGGTGAGGGTGATGGTATGGGTAAAGGTGAGGGTTAGGCTGAGGGTGAGGTTTAATATAAGCGTGAGTTTTAGTGTTAGGGTGAGGGTTAGGGTAAGGGTTCGGGTTCGGGTTAGGGTGAGGGTTAGACTGATTATTAAGGTTAGGGTTAATGTGAGGATGAGGCTTAGGGTTAGGGTGAGGGTGAGGGTTACTATTAGGGTTAGGGTGAGGGCTAGGGTGAGGGTGAGGGTTAGAGATAGGGTAAGGGTTAGGGCTAGGTTTAGGATTAGGGTGAGGGTTAGGGTTAGAATTAGGGTTAGTGTGAGGGCTAGGGTGAGTTTTAGGGTTAGGTTTAGGGTTAGGGTGAGGTTTAGGTTTAGGGTGAGTGTGAGGTTAAGGTTTAGGATGAGGGTTAGGGTGAGGGTTAGGCTTAGGGTTTGGGTTAGGGTGAGGATAAGGTTGAGGATTAGGCTGAGTGTTAGGGTGACGGTGAGGGTGAGGGTGAGGGTTGGGGTTAGGGTTAGAGTGAGTGTTAGGGTGAGGGGTAGAGTTAGGGTTAGGGTGTGGATTAGGGTTACAGTGAGGGATAGGTTTAGAGTGAGGATAAAGGTTAGGGTGAGGGTTAGGGATAGGGTGAGGGTTAGCGTTAGGGTTAGGGTGAGGGTTAATGTTAGGTTGGAGGTTAGGGTTAGGTTGAGGGTTAGGGTGAGTGTCAGGTTTCATGTGAGTGATATGGTTAGGGTTAGAGTGAGTGTTATGGTTAGGGTGATGTGTAGAATGAGGGTTAGGGTTAGGGTGAGATTTAAGGTAAGGGTAAGGTTTAGGGTGAGCATGAGGGTAAGGGTTAGGATTAGGGTGAGGGTTAGTGTTAGGGTTACGGTTAGAGTTAGGGAGAGGGATAGGGTGAGGAGTAGGGTTAAAGTTAAGTTTAGGGTTAGTGTGAGGGTTAGGGTTAGGGTGAGGATTAGGTAAGGGTGAGGGTTGGGGTGAGGGTGAGTGTTAGAGTGAGGATGAGGGTTCTGGAGAGTGTGAGGGTTAGGGTTTGGGTGATGGTTAGGGTTAGTGTGAGTGTTAGGGTGACGGTGAGGGTGAGTGTTAGGGTTGGGATTAGAGTTACAATGAGGGGTAGGGTGAGGGGTAGGGTTAGGTTTAGGGTGAGAGTTAGGGTTACTGTGAGGGTTAGCGTTAAGGTGAGGTTTAGGGTTACTGTGAGGGTTCAAGTTAGGGTTAGGCTTAGTGTTAGGGTGAGGGTAAGGGTTAGGTTGAGGTTTAGGTTTAGGGTGAAGGTTAGGGTTAATGTGAGGGTTAGGTTTAGGGTGAAGGTTTGGGTGATGGTTAAGGTTAGGGTGATGTTTAGGGTGAGGGTGTGGATTAGGTTGAGGGTTAAGGTGAAGTTTGGGTTGAGTGTTTGGGTTAGGGTTAGGATGGGGTTGAGGGTGAGCGTGAGGCTTAGGGTTAGTTTTAGGGTAAGGTTGAGTGTGAGGGTTAGGGATAAAGTTAGTCTTAGGCTGAGGGTGAGGGTGAGGCTGAGGTTTAGGGTTAGGGTTAGGTTTAGCGTTAGGGTTATGGTGAAGGTTAGGGTTAGGTTGGAGGTTACGGTTAGGGTGAGGGTTAGGGTTAGGGATAGGTTTAGTTTGAGGGTGAGGATGAGGTTTAGGGTTAGGATTAGGGTTAAGGTGAGCCTGAGGTTGAGAGTTAAGTTGAGGGTTAGTGTTACGGTAGGGTTAGGCTAAGGGTTAGAGTGAGGTTTAGGTTTAGGGTGATGTTTAGGTTGAGGGTGAGGGTTAGGGTGAGGTTGAGGGTGAGGTTTCGGTTGAGGGTTTGGGTTAGGGTGGTGAGGGTGAAGGTGAGCGTGAGGGTTAGGTTTAGAGTTAGGGTTAGGCTTAGGGTGAGGGTGACTGTGAGGATTAGGGTTAGGGTTATTTTTAGGCTTAGGTTAAAGCTGAGGGTGAGTGTGAGGGTTAGGGTTAGGGTGAGTGTGAGCGTTAGGGTTAGGGTTAGGGATAGGCTGAGGGTTAGATGAGGGTGAGGCTTAGGGTTAGGGCGAATGTTAGGCTTAGGGTTAGTGTGAGTGTTAGGGATAGTTTGATGGTTAGGGTGAGGTTTAGAGTTAGGGTGAGGGTGAGGGTGAGCGTGACTGTTCGGGTGCAGGTGAGGTTTAGGGTTAGGTTTAGGGTTAGGGTGAGGGTTTGTGTTAGGGTTAGGATGATGGTTAGGATGAGGGGTAGGGTTAGGGTTAGGGTGAGGTTCAGGGTTAGATTAAGGGTTACCGTTAGGGTTAGGTTAGGGGGAGGTTTAAGTTGAGGGTTAGGGTTAGGTTTAGGGTTAAGGTGAGGGTTAGGGTGAGGGAAAGTTTTAGGGTGAGGGTTAGGGTGAGTGTGAGGTTAGGGTTAGGTTATGGAGTGGTTTAGGGTTAGATTTAGGATGAAGTTGAGGGTGAGAGTGTGGGTTGGGGATTAGTTTTAGGGTTAGGGTTAGTGTTATTGTTAGGGTTAGGGTTACGATTACAGTGAGGTTGCTGGTGAGGTGAGGTTTAGCGTTAGGGTTAGCGTTAGGGTGAGGGTTAGGGTGAGGGTAAGTGTTGGGGTGTGGGTTAGGATTAGGGTGAGGTTAAGGGTTAGGGTTAGGGTTAGGTTGAGGGTTAGGGTTAGCATTAGGGTTAGGTTGAGGACTAGGGTGAGGGATAGGGTTAGGTTAGGGTGAGGGTTAGGGTTAGGGTGAGGATTAGGGTGAGGGTAAGAATAATGGTAAGGGTGAGGGTTAGGGTGAGTTTGAGGGTTACGGTAAGAGTGAAGGCTATGATGAGGGTGAGGTTTAGGGTGAGGGTTAGGATTAGGGTGAGGGTGAGATTGAGGGTTAGGGTGAGGGTAAGGGTTAGGGTTAGGGTGAGGGTAAGATAAGGTTGAGGGTTAGGGTTAGGTTTAGGGTGAGGGTTAGAGTGAGTGTGAGGATTAGGGTTAGGGTTAGTGTTAGGGTGAGGGTAAGTGTTAGGGTTTTGTATAGGTTTACGGTGAGGGTGAAGGATAGGTATAGGGTGAGGGTTAGGGTTAGGGTTAGGGTGAGGGTTAGTATAAAGGTTAGGGTTAGGGTTATTTTTAGGTTTATGTTTAGGTTTATGATTACATTGACGGTGAGGATTATGGTTAGGGTGAGGTTTAGGATTAGGGTTAGTTTTAGGGTTAGGGTTAGCATGAGGTTTAGGGTAAGTGGTAGGGTGAGGGTTAGGGTTAGTTTGAGGGTTAAGGTTAGAGATAGGGTGAGGGTTAGGATGAGGTTTAGGGTGAGGGTAAGGTTTAGGGTGAGGGTTAGAGTGAGTGTGAGGTTTAGGGTTAGAGTTAGTGTTAGGGTGAGGGTAAGTGTTAGGGTTAGGTTTAGGTTTACGGTGAGGGTGAGGGTTAGGTTTAGGGTGAGGGTTAGGGTTAGGTTAGGGTTAAGGTGAGGGTGAGGGTTAGGATAAAGTTTAGGGTTAGGGTTATTTTTAGAGTTATGTTTATATTTATGGTTATGTTGAGGGTGAGGGTTAAGATTATGGTGAGGTTTAGGATTAGGGTTAGGTTTAGGGTTTGGGTTAGGATGAGGTTTAGGATGAGTGGTAGGGTTAAGGTTAGGGGGAGGGTTAGGGTTAGGGTTAGGGTGAGGGTTAGGATTAGTGTTAGAGTTAGGGTTAGGGTAAGGATGAGGGTTTCGGTTTAGGGTTAGGATTAGGGTTAGTTTGAGGATTTCGGTGAGGGTTATGATTAGGTTTAGGGTAAGGGTTAGCGTAAGGGTGAGGGTTATGGTTAGGATTAGTGTTAGAGTTAGTGTTAAGGTTAGGGTGAGGGTTATGGTGAGGGTGAGGTTTAGGGTTAGGTTTAGGTTTATCATGTGGGTGAGTGACAGTGTGAGGGTTAGGGTGAGTGTTAGAGTTAGCATTAGGGTTAGGGTGAAGGTTATGGTGAGGGTTAGGTTTAGTGTGAGTGTTAGGTTTAGGGTTAGGTTTAGGATTAGTGTGAAGGTAAGAATTAGGGTGATGGTTAGGGTGAGGGTGAGGTTTAGTGTTAGGATTTGGGTTATCGTTAGTGTTACGCTGAGGGTGATGGTGATGGTGAGGGTGAGTTTTAGGGTTATGGTTAGGGTGAGTGCTAGGATGAGGGTTAGGGTTAGGGTGAGGTATAGGGTTAGGGTGAGGGTAAGGGTTAGAGTTAGGGTTAGGGTTAGGGTTAGTTTGAGGATGGTATGAGGGTGAGGTTTAGGGTGAGGGTTAGGGTTAGGGTTAAAATTAGGGTGAGGTTTAGGGTTATTGGTAGTGTTACGGTTATGGTTAGTATTAGGGTTAATGTGTGGGTTAGGGTTAGGGTGAGGATAAAGTAAGGGTTAGGGTGAGGGTGAGGGTGAGGTTTATGGTTACTGTTTAAGTGAGGGTTAGGGTTTGGTTTAGTGTTAAGGTAAGGTTGAGGGTGAGGGTTAGGGTTAGGCTTATGGTTAAGGAGAGGGTGAGGGTGAGTGTGAAGTTTAAAGTTAGGTTTAGGGTTAGGGTGAATGTTAGGGTTAGAGTGGAGGTTAGGATTAGGGTTAGGGTGAGGGTTAGGTTTTGGGTTAGGCTGAGGGTTAAGGTTAAGATTAGGGTGAGATTTAGGGTGAGGGTGAGGGGCAAGGGGAGGGTTAGGTTTAGAGTGAGACTTAGGGTTAGGATTAGGGTTAGGGTCAGGGTTAGGGTGACTGTGAGGTTTAGGGTGAAGTTTAGAGTGAGGGTTATGTTTAGGGTTAAGGTGAGGGTTAGAGTAAGGGGTAGGGTTACGGTTAGGGTGAGGTTTAGGTTTAGTGTGAGAGTAAAGGTTAGGGTTAGGGTTAGGATTAGTGTGAGGGAAAGAATTAGGGTGATGGTTAGGGTGAGGGTGAGGTTTAGGTTTAGGAATAGGGATAGGGTTAGTGTTACACGGAGCGTGAGGATGAGGGTGAGGGTGAGCGTTAGGTTTAGGGTTAGGGTGAGGGCTAGGGTGAGGGTTATTAACGGTTAGCGTGAGGGCTAGGGTTAGGGTGAGGGTAAGGCTTAGGTTTAGTTTGTGGGTGGTGTGAGGGTGAGGTTTAGGGTGAGGCTTTGGGTTAGGGTGAGGGCTAGGTTGAGGGTGAACTTTAGGGTTATGATGAGGGTTAGCGTTAGGTTTAGGGTGAGGGTTAGGTTTAGTGTGAGGTTTACGGTTAAGGTTAGGTTGAGGCTGCGGGTAAGGGTTATGGTGAGGGTTCGGGTGAGGGTAAAGGTTAGGGTTATGATTAGAGATAGTGTTAGGTTTAGGCTGAGGGTGAGAGTGAGGGTGTGGGTGAGGTTTAGGGTTAGGGTTAGGGTTAGGGTGAGGGTGAGGGCTAGGGTGAGGGTCAGGGTTAGGGTGAAAGTGAGGTTGAGGGTGAGGCTGAGCGTTAGGGTGAGGGTGAGGGTTTGGTTTAGGGTTAGGGTTAGGGTGAGGTTGAGGTTTAAGATTAGGTTTAGGGTTATTGTTAGTGTTAGAGTGAGGGTTACAGTTCAGTTTAGGGTGAGGGTGAAAGTTAGGGTTAAGGTTAGGGTTAGGGTGAGGTTGAGGGTGAGGGTTAGGGTTAGTGTTAAGATGAAGTTTATGGTGAGTGGTAGGGTTAGAGTTCAGGTGAGGGTTATGGTTAGTGTGACGGTTAGAATGAGGGTTAGGGTTAGGGTTAAGGTGAGGGTTAGGTTGAGCGTTAGGGTTTTGGTTAGGGTTAAGGTGAGGGTGAGGGTTAGGGTGAGTTTTAGGGTAAGGGTGAGGGTTAGGGTTAGGGTGGAGTTTAGGATTAAGGTTAGGGTTATGGTTAGGTTGAGAGTTAGGTTTAGGGTTAGGGTTAGGTTTACACTGAGGGTGAGGGTTAGGGTTATGGTGAGGGTTTGGTTTAGGGTAAGGGTTAAGGTGAGGATGAGTTTTAGGATTAGGATTAGGGTTAGGGTTAGGGTGAGGGTGAGGGTTAGGGTTAGGGTTAGGGTTACAGTGAGGGTGAGGGTTAGGTTTAGGGTGAGGTTTAGGGTTAGGGTTAGGGTTAAGGTGTGGGTTTGTGTTAGGATTAGAGTTAGGGTCAGGGTTATTGTTAGGGTTAGGGTTAGTGTTAGGGTTAGGTTTAGGGCAAGGGTGAGGGTTACTGTTAGGTTTAGGTATAGTGTTACGGTTAGGATTAGCGTGAGGGTGAGTGTGTCGGTTAGGGTTAGGGTTAATGTGAGGGTGAGGGTTAGTGTGAGGGTTAGGGTTAGGGTGAGGGTGAGGGTGAAGTTGAGGGTGAGTGTTAGGGTTAGTATGAGGTTTAGGGTTAGGGTTAAGGTTAGGCTTAGGTTGAGGGTTTGGCTTAGGTTTAGGGTTAGGATGAGGGTTAGGCTGAGGGGTATGGTTATGTTTAGGGTGAGGATTAGGTTTAGTGTGAAGGTTAGGCTTAGGGTTAGGGTGAGGTTAAGGATTAGGGTGAGTGTTAGGGTGAGGGTTAACGTTAAGTTTAGGTTTAGGGTGAGGCTGAGGGTTAGGGTTAGGGTTACTGTGATGGTGAGGGTTAGGTTTAGGGTGAGGGTTAGGGTTAGGGTTAGGCTTAGGCATATGGTTAGGATTAGGGTGATGCTGAGGGTGGGGCTTTAGGTTATGGTGATGGATAGGGTTAGGGTTAGGGTGAGGGTTAGGATGAGGGTTCGGGTTAGGGTGAGGGTTAGGATGAGAGTGATGGTAAGAGCAAAGGTGAGGGTGAGACTGACGGTGAGGGTTATGGTAAAGGTTAGGTTTAGGGCTAGGCTGAGTGTTAGGGTAAGGGTTAGGGTTAGGGTTAGATTGAGGATTAGGTTTAGGGATAGTGTGAGGTTTAGGTTGAGAATGAGGGTTAGGATTAGAATTAGGGTTAGGGTGAGGGCTAGCGTGAGGGTGAGGGTTAGGGTTAGGGTTAAGTTTAAGGTGAGTGTTAGGGTGAAGAGTAGGGTTAGGATTAGGGTTAGGGTTAGTGTTATTGTTTGGGTTAGGGTTACGGTTACGGTGAGGGTGAGGGTTAGGGTTAGGGTTAGGGTTAATGTTATTGTTAAGGTTAGGGTTACGGTTACGGTGAGGGTGAGGATGAGGGTTAGGGTTAGGGTTAGGGTGAGGTTTTTAATGTTAGGGTTAGGGTTAGAATTAGGGTTAGGGTGAGGGTTAGGGTTAGGGTTAGGGGGAGGGATAGGATGAGGATTAGGAATAGGGTTAGGGTAAGGGCTAGGGTGAGGGTGAGGTTTAGGGTTAGGGGTAGGGTGAGGTTTAGGGTTACGTTTAGGGTTTGGGTTAGGGTGAGGTTAAGGTTTAGTGTTAGAGTTAGTTTTAGCGTGAGGCTGAGGGTGAGGGTTAGGGTTAAGGTTAGTGTTAGGGTTAGGGTGAGGGTGAGGTTTAGGGTGAGGTTGAGTTTTAGGCTTAGGGTTAGGATTAGGATTATGGTAAATGTTAGGGTGAGTGTGAGGGTTACGGTTAGGCTTAGGCTTAGGCTTAGGATTAGACTGAGGGTGAAAGTGAGGTTGTAGTTTGGGGTTAGGGTGAGTGTTAGGGTTAGGCTTAGGGTTAGGATTAGGATTAGGGTAAGGGTTATGGTGAGCGTGAGGTTTAGTTTTAGAATTAAGTTAAGGGGGAGGCTGAGGTTGAAGGTGAGGGTTAGGGTTAGTGTTAGGGAAAGGTTTAGGGTTAGGATGAGGGTTAGGATTACGGTCAGGGTGAGGGTTAGGGGTAGAGTGAAGGATAGGGTTAGGATTAGGGTTAGGGTGAGGGTTAGGGTTAGTGTTTGGGTGAGGTTTAGTATGAGGGTTAGGATTAGGGTTAGGGTGAGGCCTAGGGTGAGGGTGAGGTTTAGGGTTAGGGTTATTGTGAGGTTTAGGGTTAGGGTTAGGGTTAGGGTGAGGGTGAGATTTAGGGTTAGAGTTAAGGTAAGGGTGAGACTGAGGTTGAGAGTTAGGGTTAAGGTTAGTGTTATTGTTAGGGTTAGGGTGAGGTTTAGGGTGATGGTGAGGGTTAGGCTTAGGGTTAGGATTAGGATTAGGGTAAGGGTTAGGGTGAGTGTGAGGGTTAGGGTTAGGGTTAGGGTTCTGCTTACGGTTAGGCTGAGGGTGTGGGTTAGGTTTAGGGTGAGGGTAAGTGATAGGGTTATTGTGAGAGTTAGGGTTCTATTAAGTTTAGGGTTTGGGCGAAAGTTACGGTTAGGGTTACGGTGAGCGTGAGGGTTAGGGTTAGGTTGAGGTTTACCGTTAGGGTTAGGGTGAGGGTTAGGATGAGGATTAGGTTTAAGATTAGGGTTAGGGTGAGTGCTGGGTGAGGATTAGGTTTAGGGTTAGGGTAAGGTTTAGGGTTAGGTTTAGGGTTAGTGTGAGGGTTAGGACGAGGGTTAGGGTTATGGTGAGGTTGAGGGTTACATTAAGGTGAGGGTTAGGGTTAGGATTAGGGTTAGGGTGAGGGTAAGTGTTAGCATTAGGGTTAGGGTTAGGTTTAGGGTTAGGTTTAGGATTAGGATTAGTGTTATTTTTAGGGTTAGCGTTTGAGTTATGGTGAGGGTGACGGTGAGGGTGAGGGTTAGGGTTAGGGTTAGGGTGAGGTTTAGGGTTAGGGTTAGGGTTAGGGTTAGGGTGAGGGTGAGGTTTAGGGTTATATTTAGGGTTTGTTGGAGGGTGAGGTCGAGAGTTGGGGTTAGAATTAATGTTAGTGTTAGTCTTAAGGTGAGGGTTAGGTTGAGGGTGAGGGTTAGGGTTAGGGTTAGGATTAGAGTTAGGGTGACGGTGAGGTTTAGGATGTGGGTTAGGGTTAATGTTATTGTTAGGGTTAGGGTAACAGTTAAGGTGAGGGTGAGTGTGAGTGTTAGGATTAGGGTTAGGGTTAATGTTATTGTTAGGGTTATTGTTACAGTTATGGTGAGGGTGAGGATGAGGGTTAAGGTTAGGGTTAGAGTGAGGTTTTTAGTGTTAGGTTTAGTGTTAGAATTAGGGTTAGAGTGAGGGTTAGCGTTAGGGTTAGGGGGAGGGTAAGGATGAGGATTAGGGATAGGATTAGTGTTAGGGTAAGGGCTAGGGTGAGGGTGAGGTTTAGGGTTAGGGTTAGGGTGAGGTTTAGGGTTATGTTTAGGGTTTGGGATAGGGTGAGGTTAAGGTTTAGTGTTAGAGTTAGGGTTAGGGTGAGGCTGAGGGTGAGAGTTAGGGTTAGTGTTAGTGTTAGGGTTAGGGTGAGAGTGAGGGTGAGGGAGAGGGTTAGGTTGGGGTGAGGGTTAGGCTTAGGATTAGGATTAGGATTACGGTAAAGGTTACGGTGAGTGTGAGGGTTAGTGTTAGGGTTAGGCTTAGGCTTAGGATTAGACTGATGGTGAAGGTGAGGGTGAAGTTTAGGGTTAGGGTGAATGTTATGCTTAGGCTTAAGGTTAGGATTAGGATTAGGGTAAGGCTTATGGTGAGCGTGAGGTTTAGTTTTAGAGTTAGGGTAAGGGTGAGGCTGAGGTTTAAGGTGAGGGTTAGGGTTAGTGTTAGGGTAAGGTTTAGGGTTAGGGTTAGGGTTATGTTTAGGGTTAGGCTTAGGGTGAGTGTGAGGGTTAGGGTTTGAGTAAGGATTAGGCTTAGAGTTCGGCTGAGGGTGAAGGTGAGTGTGAGGTTTAGGGTTAGAGTGAGATTTAGGTTTAGGGTTAGTGTGAGTGTTAGGGTTAGGGATAGGATTAGAGTTAGTCTGAGGGTAATGGTGTGGGTGAGGATTAGGTTTAGGGTGAGGGTTAGGGTTAGGCTTATGGGGAGGGTTAAGATGAGGGTTAGTGTTAGGATTAGGGTTAGGGTGAGGGCTAGGGTGAGAGTGAGGTTTAGGCTTAGGGTTAGGGTGAGGTTTAGGGTTAGGGTTAGGGTGAGTTTGAGGTATAGGTTTAGAGTTAGGGTTAGGGTGAGGGTGAGGGTGAGGGTTAGAGTTAGGGTTAGGATTAGGATTAGGGTAAGGGTTAGGGTGAGTGTGAGGGTTAGGGTTAAGATTAGGGCTTGGCTTAGGGTTACACTGAAGGTGAGGGTGAGGGTGTGAGTTAGGGTTTGGGTGAGGGTGAGGGTTAGTTTTAGGGTGAGAGTTAGGGTTCAGTTTAAGTTTAGTGTTAGGGTGAGGTATAGGGTTAGATTTAGGGTGAGGTTTAGGGTTAGGTATAGGTTGAGGGTTAGGGTTAGGTTTAGGGTTAGGGTGTGACGGACCAGCTCGGCCGGAGCACTGGGACCGACGGGACAGGGATCTCGGGATATGTGGGCAAAGGAGTTGGCGAAGTGACAAACAGACACAGACTCAAAAGAGTTGCATCTGAGTGTATCTTTATTGAGGAGAATTAACATTTTTATACAGTGTGTGATTGTGACATAGATTCTTTGTTTATTTAAGCACGTAATCAATTTTTTAAAAGGCAAAGCATTGATGAATTACGTGAAAATTAATGACTATCCCACCAACTGTTTAAGCTAAGTGGTGCGAAACAAGTCTAGCATATTGTTTAATAGAATACGTCATCTATTCAGCCTTTTTTATGTTTAATAATTAACAAACCTAAGACAGGGCTGTACTTACATTATACTCTTTTTAATTTTATCCAACTAATTTCATCTTTATAAGCTCCTGTATAAGGAAATGGTTCTTGGTTGGTTCAGGAAATATGTTACTAACTTTATATTTTGTGTGAAAACACCATCTATTCCCTATAATGTAAGTTGGACTAAACTTAATCATAACTGTTGGGAGAATCTTTCTTTTTCTTTTATAATCAGAGGTCCCTTCTTTTAGGTTTAGGGTGAGGCTGAGGATGAGGGTTAAGGTTAGGGTTAGTGTTAGAGTTAGAGTTAGAGTCTGGGTGAGAATTAGGGTTCGGGTTAGGTTTAGGGTTAAGGTGAGTTTTAGGGTTAGGGTTATGGTGAGCATGAGTGTTAGATTTTGGTTGAGGGTTAGGGTTAGGCTTAGGATTAGTGTGAGGGTTAGGTTTAGGATTAGGGTCAGGGTTAGGATGAGGATTAATGTTAGGATTAGTGTTATTGTGAGAGCTAGGGTGAGGGTGAGGGTTATTGTTAGTGTTTGGGTGAGGTTTAGGGTTAGGGTTAGGGTTAGGGTTTGGGTGAGGGTTAGGATGAGTGTTATATTTACAGTGAGGGTGAGGGTTAGGGTTAGGTTGAGGGTTAGGGTTAGGATTTGGGTTAGGGTGACGGTTAGTTTTAGGGTTAGATTTAGGGTTTGGGGGAGATTTATGTCCAGGGTTAGAGTTAGGGTTAGGGTTAGTGTTAGGGTTAAGATTAGGGTGCAGATTAGTTTGAGGTTTATGATTAGGGTTAGGGTAAGAGTTAGGATTAGGTTTAGGGTGAGGGTGAGTGTGAGGGTTAGGGTTAGGGTTAAGCTTAGGCTTAGGTTTAGGTTGAGCGTGAGCGTGGGGGTGAGGATTAGGGTTAGGGTTATGGTTAGGGTTAGGGTTAGGGTGAGGTTTAGGATGAAGGTTAGGGTTAGGATTAGGGTTAGGGTGAGGGCTAGGGTGAGGGTGAGATTTAGGGTGAGGTTTAAGCTTAGGCTTAGGGTTTTGGCTGACTGTGAGGTTGAGGGTGAGGGTTAGGGTTAGTGTGATCGTTAGTTTTTCGGTTAGGATGAGGTTTATGTTTAGGGTGAGGGTTTGGGTGAGGATGATGGTAAGTGTATAGGTGAGGTTTAGGCTGAGGGTGAGGTTTAAGATAAGGGTGAGGGTTATGTTTAGGTTTAGGGTTAGGGTAAGTGTTAGTGTTAGATTTAGGTTTAGGGTTTGATTGAGGATTAGGGTTAGGGTTAGAGTTAGTGTGAGGTTTATGGTGAGGATGAGGTTTATGGTTATGGTGAGGGTGAGGGTTAGAATTAGGGTTAGGGTGAGGGCTAGTGTGAGGTTGAGGGTTAGAGTTATGGTTAGGGTGAGGTTTAGGATTATGGTGAGGGTTTGGATTAGTGTAAGGGTTAGGGTTAAGGTGAGGGTAAGTGTTAGGGTGAGGGTTAGGTTTAGGGTGAGGGTTATGGTTAGGGGGAAGGTGAGGGTTAGGTTTAGCATTAGGGTTAGGGTTGGAATTAGGATTAAGGTGAGGGTGAGGTTTAGGGGTTGAGTAAGGGTTAGGATGAGGGTTAAGTTTAGGGTGAGGGTTATGGTGGGTGTGATGCTAAGGGTAAAGGTGAGGATTAGGCTGAGGGTGAGGGTTACGGTAAGGGTGAGGGTTAGGATTAGGGTTAGGTTGAGGGTGAGAGTTAGATTGAGTATTAGAGTTAGGGTTAGTGTGAGGTTTAGGGTGAGAATTAGGGTTAGGGTCCGGGTGAGGGCTAGGGTGAGGTTGAGGGTTAGGGTTAGTGTTAGGGTGAGGTTTAGGGTTAGGGTGATGTTTGGGTTAGTGTGAGCATTAGTGTTAGCGTTTCCGTTAGTGTTAAGGTGAGGTTAAGTGTTAGGGTGAGAGTTAGGGTTAGGGTGAGTTTATGGTTAGTGTAAGGTTGATTGTTAGGGTTAATTTTAGGATAAGGTTCAGTTTAGGGTTAGGGTTTGAGTTAGGGTTATGGTGAGGGTGAGATTAGGGGTAGTGTGAGGGTTTGGGTTAGGGTGAGGGTTAGGTTTAGGGGTAGGATTAGGCTTAGGCTTGGGCTTAGGCCGAGCATGAGGGTCAGTGTTAGGCTTCAGGTTAGGGTTCGGATTAGGGTTAGGGTTAATGTGAGTGTTAGGATGAGGTTTAGGGTTAGGATTAGGTTTAGGGTGAGGGCTAGGCTGAGGGGTAGGTTGAGGTTTAGTGTTAGGGATAGGGTTAGGTTTAGGATTTGGGTTAGGGTGAGGGTGAGTTGAGGGTTAGGGTTAGGGTTAGGGTCAGGGTGATTGTTAGTGTTATGGTTACAGTTAAGTTATGGTTAGGGTTAGGATTAGGGTTAGTGTTAGGGTTAGTGTTATTGTTAGGGTTAGGGTTAGGGGTGATGGTTAGTGTGAGGTTTAGGGTTAGGGTTAGTGTTAGCGTTAGGGTGAGGGTGAGGTTTAGGTTGAGGTTTAGGGTTAGGTTTAGGGAGAGGGTTAGGTTTAGAGTTATGGTGAGGGTGAGGGTGCAGGTGATTATGAGGGTTAGGGTTAGGGTTAGCATTAGGCTGAGGGTTAGGCAGAGGGTGATGGTGAGGGTGAGTGTTAGGGTTAGGGTTAGGATGAGGTTTAGATTTAGGGTTAGGTTTAGAGTTAGAGTTAGGGTTAGGGTTAGGGTTAGGGTGAGGTTTAGGGTAAGGGTTCGGGTTATGGTTAGGGTGAGGGTTAGATTGAGGATTAGTGTTAGGGTTAGTGTGAGGTTTAGGGTGAGGATGAGGATTAGGGTTAGGCTGAGGGTGAGGGTTAAGATAAGGGTCAGGGTTAGGGTTAGGGTGAGGGTTAGGGTAATGTTTAGGGATATGGTTAGGGTGAGGGTTAAATTGAGGATTAGGGTTAGGGTTAATGTGAGTTTTAGGGTGAGAATGAGGATTAAGATTATGGTGAGGGTGAGGGTTAGAATTAGGGTTAGGGTGAGGGCTAGGGTGAGGGAGAGGGTTAGGGTTAGGGTTAGGGTTAGGATGAGGTTTAGGATTAGGGTGAGGTTTAGGGTGAGTGTGAGGGTTAGTTTTAGGGTTAGGGTTAGTGTTAGGGTGAGGGTAAGTGTTAGGTTGAGGGTTAGGGTTAGGGTTATTGTTAGGGTTAGGGTTAGGGTTACGGTTACTGTGAGGGTGAGTGTGAGGGTTAGGGTTAGGTTGAGGTTTAGTGTTAGGGTTGTGGTTAGAGTTAGGGTTAGTGTGAAGGTGAGGTTTAGCGGTAGAATTATGTTTAGGGTGTGGGTTAGGGTGAGGGTTAGTGTTAGGGTGAGGTTTAGGTTTAGGGTGATGGTTAGGGTTAGTGTGAGGGTTAGTGTTAGGGTTAGGGTTAGGGTGAGGGTTTGGGTTAGGGTGAGGGTTATGGTTAAGGTGAGTGTTAGGGTTAGGGATAGGGTGAGTGTTAGGGTTAGGGTTAGGGTTATTGTTAGGGTTAGGGTTAGGTTTACGGTTGCGGTGAGGGTAAGGGTGAGGGTTAGGTTTGGGGTTAGGATGAGGTTTAGGTTTAGGGTTAGAGTTAGATTTAAGGTTAGGGTTAGGGTGAGGGTGAGGTTTAGGTTTAGATTTAGGGTTAGTGTTACGTTTAGAGTTAGTGTGAGGGTTAGGGTTAGGCTTAGGCTTAGGCTTAGGCCTAGCAAGAGGGTGAGTGTTAGGAGTATGGTTATGGTGAGGGTTAGGGTTAGGGTTAGGTTGAGGGTCAGGATGAGGTTTAGGGTTAGGATAAGGGTTAGGGTGAGGGCTAGGGTGAGTGTTAGGGTGAGGGTTAGGGTTAGGGATAGGGTTAGGTTTGGGATTAGTGTTAGGGTGAGGGTGAGTGTGAGCGTTAGGATTAGGGTTAGCGTTAGGCTTACGGTTAGGATGAGGGTTAGCGTTAGGGTTTGGGTTAGAGTGAGTGTGTGGCTGAGGATTAGGTTTAGGTTTAGGATTAGAGGTAGGGTTAGGGTTAGGCCTAGGTTAGGCTTAGCATTAGGCTGAGGGTGAGGGTGCGGGTTAAGATTAGGGTTCGGGTTAGGGTTAAAATTCGGGTTATTGTTAGTGTTTTGTTTTGGGTTAAGTTTGAGGTGAGGGTGAGGCTGAGGGTGAGAGTTATGGTTAGGGTTAAGATTAGGCTTAGGTTTAAGCTGAGGTTGAGGTTGGAGGTGAGGAATAGATTTTGGGTGATGGTTAGGGTTAGGGTTAGGGTGAGGGTTAGGATGAGGGTTAGGGTTCGTATTAGGTTTAGGGTGAGGGCTAGGGTGAGGGTTAGGGTTAGGGTTAGGGTTAGGCTTAGGTTTAGATTTGGGCTGAGGTTGAGGGTGAGGGTGAGAGTTATGGTTAGGGTGATGGACTGGGTTAGGGTTAAGGTGAGTGTTAGGATGAGGGTTAGGGTTAGAATGAGGATTAGGGTGAGCATGTCTGTAAGAGTAAAGGTGAGTCTCAGGCTGAGGGTCAGTGTTCCCCTAAGGGTGAGGGTTTGGTTTAGGGTGAGGGTTAGGGTAAGGGTTAGGGTGAGGGTTAGGATGAGGGTGAGGGTTAGATTGAGGATTATTGTTAGGGTGAGTTTGAGGTTTAGTGCGAGGATGAGGGTTAGGGTTAGGTTGAGGGTTAGGATTAGAATTAGGGTTAGGGTGAGGGCTAGGACGAGGCTCAGGTTTAGGGTTAGGTTTAGGGTTAGGGTGAGAGTTTGGGTTACTGTGAGGGTTAGTGTTAGATTTAGGGTTATTGTTAGTGTGAGGGTAAGTGTTAGGGTGAGGGCTAGTCTTAGGTTGAGGGTTGTGGTTAGGGTGAGGGTTAGGGTTAGAATGAAGGTTTTGGTTAGGGTGAGGGTTAGGGTTATGGTGAGGGTGAGGTTGAGGGTTAGGGTTAGAATGAGGTTTAGGGTAAGGGTTAGGGTTAGAGTTAGGGTTAGGGTGAGGGTGAGGTTTAGGGTAAGAGTTAGGGATCAGGTGAGGGCTAGGATGAGGGTTAGGGTTAGGGTGAGGTTTATTGTTAGGGTTATGGTTAAGATTAGTGTTAGGGTGAGGGTGAGTGTGTGGGTTAGGTTTAGATTTAGGGTTAGGCTTATGGTTAGGCTGAGGTTAGGTTGAGGGTGAGGGTTAAGATTAGGGTGAGGGTTAGGGTTAGGGTTAGGGTGAGGGTTAAGATGAGGGTTAGGTTTAGGTTTAGGGTTAGGGTGAGGGCTAGGGTGAGGGTGAGGTTTAGGTTTAGTGTTAGGGTGAGGTTTAGGGTTAGGGTTAGGGTTAGAATCAGTGTGAGTTTGAGGTTTAGGGTTAGAAATTAGTGTTAGGTTTAGGGTTCCTGTGAGAGTTAGGTTTAGGTTTAGTGTCAGGGTTAGGGTACGGGTGATGGTTAGGGTGAGGGTGTGTGTTAGAGTTAGGGTTAGGGTGAGGGTTAGGTTTAGGATTAGGGTTAGGGTGTGGGATAGGGTTAGTGTGAGGTTTAGGATTAGTGTTAGGGTGAGGGTTAGGGTGAGGTTTTGTGTTAGGATTAGGGTTAGGGTGAGGTGTAGGCTTAGAATTAGGTTTAGGGTGAAGGTTAGGATTAGGGATAGGGTTAGGTTTAGGGTTATGTTGAGGTTTAGGAATAGTGTGAGGGTTAGTGTTAGGGTGAGGGTAAGTGTTAAGGTGAGGTTTAGTGTTAGGGTGAGGGTTATGGTTAGGGTGAGGTTTAGGGGTAGTGTTAGGGTTATTGTTAGGCTTAGGTTTAAGCTGAGGGTAAGGGTCGGTTTAGGGTTAGGGTGAGAGTGAGGTTCAGGGTTACAGTTAGGGTTAGGGTGAGGGTTAGTGTTAGGGCTGGGATTAAGTTTAGGGTTAGGTTGAGGGTGAGTGTGAGGATTAGTGTTAGGGTTAGATTTACGCTTAGGTTTAAGCTGAGGGTGAGGGTGAGGTTTAGGGTTAGGGTGAGGTGAGGTTTAGGGTTAGAGTTAGGGTTAGGGTGAGGGTTTCTGTGAGGGTTAGTGTTAGGATTAATGTTAGGGTTAGGGTTTGGGTTAGGGTTAGTGTGAGGGTTAGGGTTAGGGATAGGGTTACATTTAGGATTATGGTTACGGTGAGGGTGAGGGTGAAGATTAGGATGAGGGTTAGGGTTAGGATTAGGTTTAGGGTTAGGGCTAATGTGAGGGTCAGGGTTAGGGTTAGGTTTATGCTTAGGGTTAGGTTGAGGGTGAGGGTGAGGGTTAGGGTTAGGATGAGTTTTAGGGTTAGGTTTAGGGTGAGGTTTAGGATGAGGTATAGGGTTAGGATTCGGGTTAGGTTGAGGGCTAGGTTGAGGGTTAAGTTTAGGGTTAGGTTTAGTGTGAGGTTTAGTGTTCGGGTTAGGGTTAGGGTTAGGGTGAGGGTTAGGGTTAGAGTTACTGTATGGATGAGTGTTATGGTTAGGTTGAGGGTTAGGGTTAGGTTTAGTGTGAGGTTTAGTGTTAGGTTTAGGGTGATGGTTAGGTTGAGGGTTATCGTTTGGATTAGGGTTAGGGTGCGGGCTAGGTTGAGGGTGAGGTTTAGGGTTAGGGTTAGGCTTAGGCTTAGGGTTAGGCTGAGGGGTAGGGTGGGGTGAGGAATAGGTTTTTTGTGATGGTTAGGGTTAGAGTTAGGGTGAAGATTAGGATGAGGGTTAGGGTTAGGATTAGGTTTAGGGTTAGGGCTAAGGTGAGGGTCAGGGTTAGGGTTAGGTTTAGGGTTAGGCTGAGGGAGAGGGTTTAGGTAAGGTTTAAGGTTAGGGAAAGTGTTAGACTTAGGGTTAGGGTACAGGATAGGCTTAGGGTTAGGTTTGGAGTTAGTCTTAAGGTGAGGTTTATGGTTAGGGATAGGGTTAGGGTCCTGGTAAGGGTGAGGTTTAGATTTAGCATGAGGTTTAGGGTTACGGGTAGGGTTAGGGTTAGGGTGAGAGTTAGGGTTAATGTGAGGTTTAGGGTTAGGTTTAGGTTTAGGGTTAGGGTGAGGGTTAGGTTGATCGTTAGGTTTTGGGTTACAGTTAGGTTGAGGGTGAGGGTTAGGGTGAGTTTTTGTTTAGGCTTAGTGTTAGGATTAGGGTGAGGTTAAGGGTTAGGGTGAGGGTTAGGGTTAGGGTGAGGGTGAGGCTTAAGATGATGGTGAGGGTTACAGTGAGGGTCAGGTTTAGGGTTAGGGTCTGGGTTCGGGTGAGGATTAGGGTTAGGGTGAGGGTGATGGTTAGGATTAGGATTAGGATCATTGTAAGTGTTATGGTTAGGTTACATTTGCAATTAGGGTGAGGCTGAGCGTGAAGTTTAGCGTTAGGGTTAGGGTTAGTTTTAGGGTTAGGATTAGTGTTAATGTTAGGGTTAGGGTTAGAGTTACGGTTTGGGTGAGGGTGAGGATGAGATTTAGGGTTAGGTTTAGTGTGAGGTTTAAGGATAAGGTTAGGATTAGGGATAGGGTGAGGGTGAGGTTTAGAGTTAGAGTTAGGTTGATGCTGAGGGATATGGTGACTGTTAGGGTTAGTGCTAGTGTTATTGTTAGTGTTAGGTTTAGGGTGAGGGTTAGGTTGAAGTTTAGGGTTAGGGTTAGGGTTAGGATTAGGTTTAGGGTGAGGGTGAGTGTGAGGGTTTGGATTAGTATTAGGCTTAGGATTAGGGTAAGGTTGAGTGTGATGGTTGGGGAGAGGATTAGGCTTAGGGTGATGTTTAGCCTTAGGGTTAGGGTGAGAGTTAGGGTTAGGGTTAGGGTTAGGATTAGGGTTAGGGTGAGGGCTAGGGTGAGGGTGAGGGAAAGAGTTAGGGTTAGGCTTAGGCATAGGGTTACGATGAGGTTGATGGTGAGGGTGGGGGTTAGGGTTATAGTGATGAATTAGGTTAGGTTTAGGGTGAGGGTTAGGATGAGCGTGATGCTAAGAGTAACGGTGAGGGTTAGCCTGAATTTGAGGGTTAGGGTAAGGGTTAGGGTTAGGGTTAGACTGAGGATTTGGGTTAGGGATAGTGTGAGGTTTAGGGTGAGGATAAGGGTTAGGGTTAGAATTAGGGTTAGGGTGAGGGCTAGCGTGATGGTGAGCTTTAGGGTTAGGGTTATGTTTAAGGTGAGGGGTAGGGTTAAGTTTAGGATGAGGGTTAGGTTTAGTTTGAGGGTTACGTTTAGGGTGAGGGTGAGGGTGGGGGTAAAGGTTATGGTGAGGCTTAGATTGAGGGTGAGGGTTAGGGTTAGGATTAGGGATAGGGTTAGGTTTAGGCTGAGGGTGAGCCTGAGGGTGAGGGTAAGGTATAGGGTTAGGGTTATGTTTATGGTTAGGGTGAGGTCTAGGGTGAGGGTGAGGGTTAGGGTGAAGTTGAGGGTTAGGCTGAGGGTCTTGGTTGAGGTAATGGTTAGGGTTAGGGTGACGATTAGTTGAGGTTTAGGGTGAAGGTGAGCTTGAGCGTTAGGGTGTGGGTGAGGTTTAGGGTTAGGGTGAGGGTTCGGGTAATGGTGAGGGTTAGGGTGACGTTGAAGGTTAGGGTTAGGGTTATGTGAGGGTTAGGGTTAGGGTTAGGGATAGGTTGAGGGTGACGGTTAGGATTAGGTTTAGGGTTAGGGTGAGGTTTAGTGTGAGGGTGAGGTTTAAGGTTAGGCTTAGGTTTGGGGTGTGGGTAAGTGATAGCATGAGGGTTAGGGTGAGTGTTAGAGTTAGCATTAGGGTTAGGGTGAGGGTTAGGGTGAGGGTTAGGGCGAGGGTGAGTGTGAGAGTGAGGGTTAGGGTGAGGATTAGGGTGACTTTTAGGGTTAGGGAGAGGGTTAGGTTTATGGTGAGTGTTAGGGTGAGGGTTAGGTTTATGGTTATGCTTAGGGTTAGGGTGAGGTTTAGGGTTAGGATTAGGGTGAGGGTTAGTGTGACGATTAGTTGAGGTTTAGGGTGAGGGTGATCTTGAGCGTTAGGGTGTGGGTGAGGGTTAGGATTAGGGTTCGGGTTCGGGTAATGGTGAGGGTTAGGGTGACGTTGAAGGTTAGGGTTAGGGTTATGTGAGGGTTAGGGTTAGGGTTAGGGATAGGGTGAGGGTGAGGGTTAGAAATAGGTTTAGGTTGAGGGTGAGGGTGAGTGTTAGGGTTAGGGTTAGGATTAGGGTTAGGGTGAGCCTGAGGGTGAGGGTGAGTGTGAGGGTTAAGGTTAGATTGAGGGTTAAGCTAAAGGTTAGTTTGAGGGTTAGGTTTAGGGTGATGTTTAGGTTGAGGGTGAGGGTTCGGTTGAGGGTTTGGGTTAGGGTTAAGGTGAGGGTGAGTTTGAGTGTTAGGTTTAGGGTTAGGCTTAGGCTTAGGATGAGGGTGATTGTGAGGTTATGGTTAGGGTTATTGTTAGGCTTAGGTTTAAGCTGAGGGTGAGGGTGAGTTTGAGGGTTAGGGTTAGGGTGAGTGTGAGCGTTAGGGTTAGGGTTAGGGATAGGCTGAGGATTAGATGCGGGTGAGGGTTAGGGTTAGGATGAGTGTTAGACTTAGGGTTAGGGTGAGGGTTAGGTATAAGTTGATGTTTAGGGTGAGATTGAGGGTTAGGGTGAGGGTGACAGTGAGCAAGACTCTTAGGGTGCAGGTGAGGTTTAGGATTAGGTTTAGGGTCAGGGTGAGGGTTTAGAGTTAGGGTTAGGATGATGGTTAGGATGAGGGGCAGGGTTAGGGTTAGGGTGAAATTCAGGGTTAGTTTAAGGGTTACGGTTAGTGTTTGGGTTAGGGTGAGGTTTAGGGTTAGGTTTAGAGTTAGGGTGAGGGTTAGGGTGAAGATAGGTTTTAGGGTGAGGGTTAGGGTGAGTGTGAGGTTAGGGTTAGGGTGAGGGTTAGTGTTATTGTTAGGGTTAGGTTTAGGGTTACGGTTACGGTGAGGTTGCGGGTGAGGTGAGGTTTAGCGTCAGGGTTACTGTTAGGGTGAGGGTAAGTGTTTGGGTGAGGGTTAGGCTTAGGGTGAGGTTTAGGGTGAGAGTGAGGGTTAATTTTAGGGTTAGGTTTAGGGTGAGGTTAAGGGTTAGGGTTAGGGTGAGTGTTAGGGTTAGCATTAGCTTTAGGTTGAGGGCTAGGGTGAGAGTTCAGGTTAGGTTAGGGTGAGGGTTAGGGTTAGGGTGAGGGTTAGGGTGAGAGGAAGAATAAGGGTAAGGGCGAGTGTTAGGGTGAGATTGAGGGTTACGGTAAGAGTGAAGGTTATGGTGATGGTGAGGGTTAGGGTGAGGGTTAGGGTTAGAGTGAGGGTGAGGTTGAGTTTTTGGGTGAGTGTTAGGGTTAGGTTTAGGGTGAGGGTTAGGATTAGGGTAAGGGTGAGGTTTCGGGTGAGGGTTAGGTTTAGGGTTAGTGTTAGGGTGTGGGATAGGCTGAGGGATAGTGTTAGGATTAGGATGAGGTTTAGGGTGAGGGTTAGGGTCAGAGTGAGGGTTAGGGTTAGGGTGAGGTTAGCGTTAGGATTAGGGTTAGGGTCAGGTTTAGGGTGATTGTGAGGTTTAGGGTGAGGATTAGCTTTAGGGTTAAGGTGAGGGTTAGGGTAAGGGGTAGGGTTACAGTTAGGGTGAGGGTTAGGTTTAGTGTGAGAGTTATGGTTAGGGTTAGGGTTAGGATTAGTGTGAGGGTAAGAATTAGGGTGATGTTTAGGGTGAGGGTGAGGTTTAGGTTTAGGAATATGGATAGGATTAGAGTTACGCTGAGGGTGAGGATGAGGGTGAGGGTGAGAGTTAGGTTTAGGGTTAGGGTTAGGGTGAGGGTTAGGGTTAGGTTTAGTTTGGGGCTGGTGTGAGGGTGAGGTTTAGGGTGAGGCTTGTGGTTAGGGTGAGGGCTAGGTTGAGGGTGAACTTTAGGGTTATGATGAGGGTTAGGGTTATGTTTAGGGTGAGGGTTAGGGTGAGGGTTAGCTTTAGTGTAAGGTTTACGGTTAAGGTTAGGGTGAGTGTTAGTGTAAGTGTTATGGTGAGGGTTAGGGTGAGGGTGAGGGTTAGGGTTATGATTAGAGATAGGGTTAGGTTTAGGCTGAGGGTGAGGGTGAGGGTGCATGTGAGGTTTAGTGTTAGGGTTAGGGTTAGGATGAGCGCTAGTGTGAGGGTGAGGTTTAGGTTGAAGGTGAGGTTGAGGGTGAGGCTGAGGGTTAGGGTGAGGGTGAGGGTTTGGGTTAGGGTTAGTGTTAGGGTGAGGGTGAGGGTTAAGATTAGGGTTAGGGTTAGAGTTATTGTTAGGGTTAGACTGAGGGTTACAGTTCAGTTTAGGGTGAGGGTGAAGGTGAGGGATATGGTTACGGTTAGGCTGAGGTTTAGGGCTAGGGTTAGGTTAGTGTTAGGAGGAAGTTTAGGGTGAGGGGTAGGGTTAGGGATAGGGTGAGGGTTAGGATTTTGGTTAGAGTTAAGGTGAGGTTTCGGCTTAGGGTGAGGTTTAGGGTTAAGGTTACTGTTAGGGTGAGGGTTAGGTTTAGCAATAGGATTAGTGTGAGGGCTAAGGTGAGGGTGAGGGTTAGGGTTAGGGTTAGGTTTAGGGTGAGGTTTGGACTTAGGCTGAGGGTTAGGGTTAGTGGGAGGGTTGGTGTTAGGGTTAGGCTTAGTGTTAAGTTGAGGATAAGGGTTAGAATGAGGGTTAGCTTTCAGGTGAGGTTTAGGGTTAGGGTGAGGGTCAGAGTTAGGGTTATGGTTAGGCTGAGGGTTAGGTGAGAGTTAGGGTTAGGGTTAGGTTAAGGGTTAGCGTTAGGGTGAGGGTTAGGTTTAGGATTAGTGTAAGAGTTATGGTTAGGGTTAGGGTGAGGCTTTCGGGTTAGGGTTAGGGTTAGGGTTAGGTTGAAGTTTAAGGTGAGAGAGACGGTTAGGGTTAGTTTTAGGTTTATCGTGTGGGTAAGTGATAGTGTGAGGGTTAGGGTGAGTGTTAGAGTTAGCATTAGGGTTAGAGTGAAGTTTAGGGTGAGGGATATGGTTAGGGTTAAGGTGAACTTGAGGGTGAGGGTTAGGGTTAGGGTTAGGGTTGGTTTTAGGGTTAGGGTGAGGGTTAGGGTTAGTGTTAGCATGAGGGTAAGGGTAAGGGTGAGGGTGACGGTTAGGGTTAGAGTTAGGCTGAGGGTTAGGTTTAGTATGAGGTTTAGGGTGAGGATGAGGTTAAGGCTTATTTTGAGGTTTAGGGTAAGGGTGAGGGTTAGGGTTAGTGTTAGGGTGAGGGTTAGGGATAGGGTTAGGTTTAGGGATAAGGATAGGGTTACGGTTAGGGTGAGGGTTAGGGTAATGTGTATGGTTATGGTTCGGGTGAGGGTTAGGTTTAGTGTAAGTATTAGGGTTATGGTTAGGGTTAGGATTAGTGTGAAGGTAAGAATTAGGGTGACGTTTAGGGTGAGGGTGAGGTTTAGGGTTAGGATTAGGGTTATGGTTAGTGTTACGCTGAGGGTGATGGTGAGGGTGAGGGTGAGTGTGAGTTTTAGTGTTAGGGTTAGGTTGAGGGTTAGGGATAGGGTTAGGGTTAGGTATAGGGATAGGGTTACGGTTAGGGTGAGGGTTAGGGTAATGGGTATGGTTATGGTTAGGGTGAGGGTTAGGTTTAGTTTAAGTATTAGGGTTATGGTTAGGGTTAGGATTAGTGTGAAGGTAAGAATTAGGGTGACGTTTAGGGTGAGGGTGAGGTTTAGGGTTAGGATTAGGGTTATGGTTAGTGTTACGCTGAGGGTGATGGTGAGGGTGAGGGTGAGTGTGAGTTTTAGTGTTAGGGTTAGGTTGAGGGTTAGGGTGAGGATTAGGTTTAGGGTGAGGTTTAGGGTTAGGGTTAATTTGAGGATGGTATGAGGGTGAGGTTTAGAGTGAGGGAAAGGGTTAGAGTGAGGGCCTGGGTGAGTGTGAGGGTTAGGGTTAGGGTGAGGGTTTGAGTTATGTTTAGTGTAAGTGTTATGATGAGGGGTAGGGTTAGGTTTAGGGTGAGGTTAGGTTTAGTGTGAGGGTTACTGTTAGGGTTAGGGTGAGGGTGAGGTTAAGGGTTATGGTGAGGGTTAGGGTAAGGGCGAGGTTTAGGGATAGGAATAGGGTTAGTTTTAGGGTTAGGCTGAGGGTGAGGATGAGGGTGCGGGTGAATTTTTGGGTTAAGGTTACAGTTAGGGTGAGGGCTAGGGTGAGGGTTAGGGTTAGGCTGAAGGTGAGTGTGAGGGTGAGGGTCTTGGTTAGGTAATGTTAGGGTTAGGTTGAGGATTAGGTGAGGGTTAGGGTGAGGGTGCAGGTTCAGGTGATGGTGAGGGTTAGTATGAGGTTGAGGGTTATTAACCATAACCGGGTTAGGTGAGGGTTAGGGTTAGGGTTAGGGTTAGGGTTAGGAGAGGGTTAGGGTTAGGCTAAAAGTTAGGGTGAGGGTTAGGGTTAGGGGTAGGGTTATGGTTCGGGTGAGTATTAGGGTTAATATGAGGGTTAGGGTTAGGGTGAGGATAAAGTAAGGTTGAGAGTTAGGGTGAGGATGAGGTTTAGGGTTACTATTAGTGTGAGGGTTAGGGTTAGGTTTAGTGTTAAGGGGAGGGTTAGGGTGACGGTTAGGGTTAGGATTAGGGTTAAGGAGAGGGTGAGTGTGAGCGTGAGGCTTAGGGTTAGGGTTAGGGTTAGGGTTAGGGTGAACTTTAGGGTTAGGGTGGAGGTTAGTATTAGAGTTAGGGTTCGGGTTAGGGTTCGGGTTTGGGTTAGGCTTAGGGTTACGGAGAGGGTGAGGGTGAGCATGAGGGTTAGGGTTAGGTTTAGGGTTAGGGTGAACGTTAGGGTTAGGGTGGAGGTTAGTATTAGGGTTAGTGTGAGGTTTATGGTGAGGGTTAGGGTTATTGTTAGGGTGTTGTTTAGGCTGAGGGTTAGGGTTAGGATTAGAGTGAGGTGTAGGGTGAGGTTTAGGGTGAGGGTGAGGGTTATGGTTAGGGTTAGCATTAGGGTTAGGGTCAGGTTTAGTGTGACTGTGAGGTTTAGGGTGAGGTTTAGGGTGAGGTTTAGGGTTAGGGTTAAGGTGACAGTTAGGGTAACGGGTAGGGTTGCAGTTAGGGTGAGGGTTAGGTTTAGTGTGAGAGTTAGGGTTAGGGTTAGGATTAGGATTAGTGTGTGGGTAAGAATTATCTTGGTGGTTAGGGTGAGGGTGAGGTTTAGATTTAGGAATATGGATAGGATTAGTGTTACGCTGAGGGTGAGGGCTATTTAGGGTTAGGGTGAAGGCCAGGCTGAGGGTTAGGGTTAGGTTGAGGGTTAGGGTTAGGGTGAGGGTTAGGGTTAGGTTTAGTTTGAGGCTGGTGTGAGGATGAGTTTTAGGGTGAGGCTTGGGGTTAGTGTGAGGGCTAGGTTGAGGGTGAACTTTAGGGTTATGATGAGGGTTAGGGTTATGTTTAGGGTGGGGGTTAGGGTGAGGGTTAGCTTTAATTTGAGGTTTACGGTTAAAGTTAGGGTGACGGTGAGGGTAAGGGTTAGGGTGAGGGTTAGGGTGAGGGTGAGGGTGAGGGTTAGGATTAGAGATAGTGTTAGGTTTAGACTGAGGGTTAGGGTGATGATGCGGGTGAGGTTTAGGGTTAGGGTTAGGGTTAGGGTGAGGGCTAGGGTGAGGGTGAGGGTTAAGGTGAAGGTGAGGTTGAGGGTGAGGCTGAGAGTTAGGGTGAGGGTGAGGGTTTGGGTTAGGGTTAGTGTTAGGGTGAGGGTGAGGGTTAAGATTAGGGTTATTGTTAGGGTTACAGTTCAGTTTAGGGTGAGGGTGAAGGTGAGGGATATGGTTACGGTTAGGGTGAGGTTTAGGGTTAGGGTTAGGGTTACTGTTAGGAGGAAGTTTAGGGTGAGGGGTAGGGTTAGGGTTACGGTGAGGGATAGGGTTAGTGTGAGGTTTAGGGTGAGGGTTAGGGTTAGGGTTAGGTTGAGGGTTAGGGTTTTGGTTAGGGTTAAGGTGAGGGTGAGGGTTAGGTTGAGGTTTAGGGTTAGGGTTAGGGTGAGAGTGAGGGTTAGGGTTGGGGTGGAGTTTAGGATTAGTGTTAGGGTTATGGTTAGGGTGAGGCTTAGTGTTAGGGTTAGGGTTAGTGTTAGGAGGAAGTTTAGGGTGAGGGTTAGTGTTAGGGTGAGGGTTAGTGTTAGCATTAGGGTTAGTGTGAGGGCTAAGGTGAAGGTGAGGTTTAGGGGTAGGGTTAGGTTTAGGGTGAGGCTTAGGCTTAGGCTGAGGGTAGGGTTATTGGGAGGGTTGGTGTTAGGGTTAGGCTTAGTGTTAGGGTGAGGGTAAGGCTTAGGTTGAGGGTTAGAGTTAGGGTGAAGGTTAGGGTTAGGGTGAGGGTCAGGGTTAGATTTAGGGGTAGGCTGAAGGTTAGGTGAGGGTTAGGGATAGGGTTAGGGTAAGGGTTTGCGTTAGGGTTAGGGTTAGGGTTAGAGTTAGGGTGAGGGTTAGGGTGAGGGTTTCGGGTTAGGGTTAGGGTTAGGTTGAGGGTTACGGTGAGGGTGAGGGTTAGGATTAGGTTTAGGTTTATCGTGTTGGTAAGTGATAGTGTGAGTGTTAGGGTGAGTGTTAGATTTAGCATTAGGGTTAGAGTGAAGTTTAGGGTGAGGGTTAGGGTTAGGTTTAAGGTGATCTTGAGGGTGAGGGTTAGGGTTAGGGTTAGGGTGAGTTTTAGGGTTAGGGTGAGGGTTAGGGTTAATGTTCGTGTGAGGGTAAGGGTGAGGGTAACTGTTAGGGTTAGAGTAAGTGTGAGGGTTTGGTTTTGTGTGAGGTTTAGGGTGAGGATGAGGTTAAGGCTTAGGGTGAGCTTTAGGGTAAGGTTGAGTGTTAGGGTTAGGGTTAGCGTGAGGGTGAGGGTTAGGGTGAAGGTTAGGGTTAGGGATAGGGTTAGGTTTAGGGTGAGGGTTAGGGTAAGGGGTAGGGTTATGATTAGGGTGAGGGTTAGGTTTAGTGTGAGTGTTAGGGTTAGGGTTAGGGTTAGGATTAGTGTGAAGTTAAGAATTAGGGTGAGTTTTAGGGTGAGGGTGAGGTTTAGGGTTAGGATTAGGGTTATGGTTAGTGTTATACTGAGGGTGATGGTGAGGGTGAGGGTGAGTGTGAGTTTTAGTGTTAGGGTTAGGGTGAGGGTTAGGGTGAGGATTAGGTTTAGGGTGAGGGAGAGGGTTAGGCTGAGGGGTAAGTGTAGGGTTAGGTGAGGGTTAGGGTTAGTGTGAGGGTTAGGTTTAGGGTTAGGTTGAGGGTAAGGATTAGTGTGAGGGTTAGGGTGAGGGTGAGTGTTAGGGTTAGGCGGAGAGTAAGGGTTAGGGTGAGGGTTAGATTGATGGTGAGGTTTATGGTTAGCATTAGTGTTAGGGTTATGGTGAGGGTTAGGTTTGGGGTTAGGGTCAGGTCTAGGGTGAGGGTGAGGGTTACCGATAGGGTTAGGGTTAGGGTGAGTATTAGAGTTAGGATTAGGGTTAGGGTGAGCATTAGGCTGAGGGGTAGGGTTAGGGTTAGTCTTAGTCTTAGGGTTAGGCTTAGGGTGAGGGTGGGGTTGAGGATTATGGTTAGGGTGATGGTTAGGTTTAGGGTGAGGGTTAAGATGAGGGTTAGGGAGAGGGAAGTGTTAAGGTGAGGGTGAGGGTTATGGTTACCATTAGGGTTAGGGTTAGAGTTAGCGTGAGGGTTAGGTTTAGGTTTAGGGTTAGGGTGAGTGTGAGGGTGAGGGTTAGGTTTAGGTTTCGGGTGAGGGTTAGGTTTAGTGTTAGGGTTAGGGTGTGGTTTAGGGTTAGGGTTCGTGTGAGGGTGAGGGTGAGGTTTAGGGTGTGGGTGAGGGTGAGGTTTACGGTTAGGAATAGGGTGGGGGTGAGTGTGAGTGTGAGGGTTAGGGTGAGGAATAGGGATAGGGTGAAGGTGAGTGTTAGGGTGAGGTTTAGAGGTAGGTTAAGGTGAGGGTTAGAGTTAGGGTAATGGTTTGTATGAGGGTTAGTTTAAGGTTAAGTGTGAGGGTTAGGGTGAGGGTTAGGGTTAGGATTAGGTTAGGCTGAGGGTTAGGGTGAGCATTAGGGTTAGCGTTAGGGTTAGGGATAGGTTTAGGTTTAGGGTGAGGTTTAGGATGTGGGTTAGGATTAGGGTTAGGGTTAGGGTTAGGGTGAGGGGTAGGGTCAGGGTTAGATTTACGGTGAGCGTAAGGGTTAGCATGAGGTTTAGGGTAAGTGTGAGGGTTAGAGTTAGCATTAGGGTTAGGGTGAGGTTTAGGGTGAGTGTTAGGGTTAGGTTTATGGTTAGGGTGAGATGAGGGTGAGGGTCATTGTGAGGTTTATGGTTAGGGTGAGAGATAGGTTTAGGGTGAGGGTTAGGCTTTGGTTTAGGGTGTGGGTGAGCGTGAGGGTGACATTGATGCTTAGGGTGAGGGTGAGGGTGATTGTGAGAGTTAGACTTAGAGTTAGCTTTAGGGTTAGGGTTAGTGTGAGGGTGAAGGTGAGGGTTAGGGTTAAGAGTAGGGTTAGGTTTAAATTTAGGCTGAGGGTGAGCCTGAGGGAGAAGGTAACGATTAGTCTTAGGGTTAGGGTTGTTGTGAGGATTAGGATGAGGGTAAGGTTAAAGGTTAGGTTGAGGGTGAGGGTTAGGGTTAGTGTTAGGGTGAGGGTTAGGGTTAGGGTGAGGTTAGAGTTAGGGTGAGGTTTATTGTTAGTGTGAGGCTTAGTGTTAGTGTTAGGTTGAGGGTAATGGTTAGGTTGAGGGTTAGGGATAGGGATAGGTTTAGGGAGAGGTTTCGGGTTATGGTGAGGTTTAGGTTCAGGGTGAGAGTTAGGGTTAGCATTATGGTTAGTGTGAGGGTTAGTGTAAGCTTAGTGTGAGGGTTAGGGTTAGGGTGAGGGTTAGGTTGAGGGTGAGAGTAATGTTAAGTGTGAGGGTTAGGATTATGGTAAGCTTGTGGGTTAGGGTGAGGGTTAGGTTTAGGTTTACAGTAAGGGTGAGGGTTAGGGTGAGTGTTTGGTTTGGGGTTAGGGTTAGGGTGAGGGTGACATTGAGGGTTGGAAATAGGGTTAGGTTGAGGGTTAGGGTTAGGCTGAGGATTAGGGTTTGTGTAATGGCTAGTTTTAGGTTTAGGGTTAGTGTTAGGGTGAGACTAAGTTTTAGGGTTAGGATTAGGGTTACGGTGAGGTTGATGGTTAGGTTAAGGGTGAGGGTTAGGGTTAGGGTAAGGGTGAAGGTGAGGGTTAGGATAAGGGTGAAGGTGAGGGTTAGGATAAGGGTTAGGATTAGGGTTATTTTTAGGTTTAGGGTTAGGTTTATGGTTACGTTGAGGTTGAGGGTGAGGGTGAGGGTTAGGGTTAGTGTGAGGTTTAGGGTAAGGGTGAGGTTTAGGGTTAGGGTTAGGATGAGGTTTAGGGTGAGGGGTAGGGTTAAGGTTAGGGTGAGGGTTAGGGTTAGTGTGAAGGTTAGGAATAGGGTTAGGATGAGGGTTAGGTTGAGGGTTAGGTTTTAGATTAGGGTTAGGGTGAGAGTGAGGGTTAGGGTGACGTTAAGGGTTAGCTTAGGTTTACGATTAGGGTGAGGGTAAGGGTTAGGTTTAGGGTTAGGCTTAGGGTGAGGTTTAGGGTGAGGTTGAGGGTTAGGGTTAGTGTTAGGTTCAGGTGAAGGTTTAGGTTGAGGTTTAGGGTGAGGGTGAGTGTTAGGGTTAGCATTAGGGTTAGGGTGAGGTTTAGTGTGAGTGTTTTGGTTAGTTTAGGGTGAGGTTTTGGGATAGTGTGAGGGTTAGGGTGAGGGTAAGGTAAGGGTAAGGGTGAGGTTTTTGGTGAGGGTGAGGGTTACGGAACTGGAGAGGGTTAGGGTTAGTGTGAGGGTTAGAGTTAGGGTTAGGAAAAGGGTTAGTGTGAGGGATAAGGTGAGGGTGAGGATTATGGTTAGGGTTAGGTTTAGGTTGAGGGTTAGGTTTAGGCTGAGGGTTAGGGTTAGTGTGAGTGTTGGTGTTAGGTTTAGGCTTAGTATTAGGGTGAGGGTAAGGTTTAGGTTGAGGGTTAGGTTTAGGGTGATGGTTAGGGTTAGGGTGAGGGTGAGGGTTAGGGTTAGGGTGAGGGTAAGGGTTAAGGTTAGGTCTAGGTTTAGGGTAATTGTGGGTTTTGTTGAGGTTTAGGTTTAGGGTTAGTGTACGGGTTAGGGTTAGGGTTAGTGTGAGGATTAGGTTGACGGTTGGCTTGAAGGTTAGGGTTAGTGTGAGGGTTAGGGTTAGGCTGAGGGTGAGGGTAAAGTTGTTAGTTAGGGTTAGGATTAAGGTTAGGGAGAGGTTTGGGGTTTGGTTTAGGGTTAGGATGAGGGTTAGGGTGAGGGGAAAGTTTAGGTTTAGAGTGAGGTTAGATTTATTGTGAGGGTTAGCGTTAGGGTTAGGGTCAGGGTGAGGGTGAGGATATGGTTTAGGGTGCGGGTTAGAGTGAGGGTTAGGGTTAGGGATAGGGTTAGGTTTAGGGTGACTGTTAGCTTGAGGGTTTGGTTTAGGTTTAGGGTTAAGGTTTCTGGTGAGGGTTCGGGTTCAGTTTAGGGTTAGGTTAAGGGTTTCGTGTTTGGGTTACTGTTACGGTTAAGGTGAGGTTTATGGTGAGGGTGAGGGTTAGGGTTAGGTTTAGGTTTATGGTGTGTTTAAGTGATAGCGTGAGGGTTAGGGTGAGTGTTAGAGTTATTAGTAGGGTTTGGGTGAGGGTGAGGGCGAGGGTTAGGGTTAGGGTTAGCGTGAGGGTGAGGGTGAGTGTGACGGTTTGGGTTAGAATTAGGGTGAGGGTTAGGTTTAGTGTGAGGTTTAGGGTGAGGATGAGGTTAAGGGTTAGGTTGAGGGTTAAGGTAAAGTTGAGGGTTAGGGTTAGGGTTAGTGTTAGGGTGAGGGTTAGGGTGAGGGTTAGGGTTAGGTTTAGGTTTAGGGTGACGGGGAGGGTTAGGGTTAGGGTTAGGGTGAGGGCTAGGGTGCGGGTTAGGGTTAGGGTGAGGGTTAGGCTTAGGGTGAGGGTTAGGGTTAGGGTTAGTTTTTGGGTGGTGTGAGCGTGAGGTTTAGGATGATGGTTAGGATTAGGGTGAGGGCTAAGGTGAGGGTTAGGGTTAGCATTAGGGTGAGGGTCAGGGTTAGGTTTAGGTTGAGGTTTGGGGTGAGGGGTAGGGTTAGGTTTAGAGTGAGGTTTAGGTTTAGTGAGAGCGTTACAGTTAGGGTGAGGGTGGGGGTAAGGGTTATGGTGAGGGTTATGATGGGTTGATGGTTAGGGTTAGGATTAGGGGTAGGGTTAAGGGTAAGGCTGAGCAAGAAGGTGAGAGTGCGGATGAGGTTTACGGGTAGGGTTACGTTTAGGGTGAGTGCTAGGGTTAGGGTGAGGGTTAGGGTGAAGGTGAGGGTGAGGGCCTTTTTAGATAATGGTTAGGGTTAGGGTGAGGATTATGTGAGGGTGAGGGTGAGGGTGAGCTTTAGGGTTAGGGTGTGGGTGAGTGTTAGGTTTAGGTTGAGGGTTCAGGTGATGGTGAGTGTTAGGGTAAGGTTGAGATTTAGGGTTAGGTGAGGGTTAGGTTTAAGGTTAGGGTTAGAGTTAGGATGAGGGTTTGGGTGAGGGGTACTATTAACGTTAGGGTGAGAATTAAGGTTAATGTGAGGGTTATGGATAGGGTGAGGATAATGTTAGGGTGACGGTTAGGGTGAGAGTGAGGGTTAGGTTTACTGTTAGGGTGAGGGTTAGGGTTAGCTTTAGTGTTAAGTTGAGGGTGAGAGTGAGGGTTAGGGTTAGGCTTAAGGTTAAGGTGAGGGTGAGGGTGAGGATGACGGTTAGTTTGA
This sequence comes from Dipodomys merriami, assembly GCF_024711535.1. Classification (NCBI taxonomy): domain Eukaryota; kingdom Metazoa; phylum Chordata; class Mammalia; order Rodentia; family Heteromyidae; genus Dipodomys; species Dipodomys merriami. The sequence continues at coordinate 114,410 of NW_027202632.1, forward strand.
GGTGTAAGGTTAAGGTGAGGGTTAGGTTTACGATTAGGGTTATTGTTAGGATTAGGTTTAGGGTGAGGGTGAGGATGAGGGTGAGGGTGAGGGTGTGGGATAGGGTTAGGGTTAGGTTTAGGGTGAGCATGAGGGTTAGGGTTAGGGTGAGGGGTAGGGTTAAGTTTAGGGTGAGGGTTAGAGTTAGTGTGAAGGTTAAGGTTAGGGTTAGGGTGAGGTTTAGGCTGAGGGTTAGGGTGTGGATTAGGGATAGGTTGAGGGTGAGGGTTAGGGTGAGGTTTATGGTTAGCTTAGGGTTAGGTTTAGGGTGAGGGTTAGGGTGAGGGTAAGGATTAGGGTGAGGGTTAGGTTTAGGGTGAGGTTTAGGGTGAGGTTGTGGGTTTGGAGTTAGGGTTAGAGTGAGTTTCAGGTTTAGGTTGAGGGTTAGGGTGAGGGTGAGTGTTACGGTTAGCATTAGGGTTAGGGTGAGGTTTAGCGTGAGTGTTTTTATTAGGTTAGGTTGAGGTTTTGGGTAAGTGTGAGGGTTAGGGTGAGGTTAAGGTAAGGGTAAGGGTCAGGTTTTTGGTGATGGTGAGATTTACAGAAAGGGTGAGGGTTAGGGCTAGGGTTAGGGTTAGGGTTAGGGATAGAAAAAGGGTTAGTGTGAGGGATAAGTTGAGGGTGAGGATTGGGGTTAGGGTTAGGTTTAGGTTGAGGGTTAGGTTTAGGCTGAGGGTTAGGGTTAGTGTGAGGGTTTGTGTTAGGGTTAGGATTAGTGTTAGGGTGAAGGTTAGGGTTGGGTGAGTGTTAGGGTTAGGGTGAGGGTAAGGGTTAGGGTTAGGACTAATTTTAGTGTTATTGAGGATTTTGGTGATGTTTAGGGTTAGGGTTAGTATAAGGGTTAGGATGAGGGTAAGGGTTAGGGTTATGACTAGGTTTAGGGTTATTGAGGATTTTGGTGATGTTTAGGGTTAGGGTTAGTGTAAGGGTTACGGTTAGGGTTAGTGTTGAGGATTAGGTTGAGGGTTAGCGTGATGGTTAGGGTTAGTGAGAGGGTCAGGGTTAGGCTGAGGGTGAGGGTGAGGGTGAGAGTTAGTGTTAGGGTTAGGGTTAGTTATGATGAGGGTGAGGGTTAGGGTTAGGATTAGGGTTAGGGATAGGTTTTGGGTAGGTTTAGGGTTAGGATGAGGGTTAGGGTGAGGGGTAAGAGGTTTAGAGTGAGGGTTAGAGTTATTGTAAGCGTCAGCGTTAGGGTTAGGGTTAGGGTGAGGGTGAGTATAAGGTTTAAGGTGAGGATTAGGGTGAGGGTTAGGGTTTGGGATAGGGTTAGGGATAGGGTGACACGTAGCTTGAGGGTTAGGTTTAGCGTTAGGGTTAAGGTTTCGGGTGAGGGTTAGGGTTCAGGTTAGGGTTTGGGTTTCGTATTTCGGTTAGGGTTAAGTTTAGGGTGAGATTTAGGGTGAGGGTGAGGTTGAGGGTTATGTTTAGGTTTATGGTGGGGGTAAGTGATTGCGTGAGGGTTAGTGTGAGTGTTAGAGGTAGCAGTAGGTTTGGGTGAGGGTGAGGGTTAGGCTTAGGGTTAGGGTGAGTTTTAGGGTTAGGGTGAGGGTTAGGGTTAGTGTTAGCATGAGGGTGAGGGTGAGGGTGACGGTTAGGGTTAGAGTTTGGGTGAGGTTAAGTTTAGTGTGAGGTTTAGGGTGAGGATGAGGTTAAGGGTTAGGGTGAGGGTTAAGGTAAGGGTGAGGGATAGGGTTAGGGTTAGTGTTAGGGTGAGGGTTAGAGTTAGGGTTAAGGTTAGGGTTAGGGTGAAGGGTAGGGTTAGGGTTAGGTTTAAGGTGAGGGCTAGTGTGCGGGTTAGGGTTAGGGTTAGGGAGAAGGTTAGGGTTAGGGTTAGTTTGAGGGTGGTGTGAGGGTGAAGTTTAAGATGAGGGTTAGGATTAGGGTGAGGGCTAGGGTGAGGGTGAGGGTTAGAATTAGGGTAAGGGTTAGGGTTAGGTATAGGTTGAGGTTTGGGGTGAGGGGTAGGGTTAGGTTTAGGGTGAGGGTTAGGTTTAGTGTGAGGGTTAAGGTTAGGGATATTGTGAGGGTGAGGGTAAGGGTTATGGTGAGTGTTATGATCAGGTTGTGGTTTGGGTTAGGATTAGGGGTAGGGTTAGTGTAAGGCTGAGCATGAGGGTGAGGGTGCGGGTGAGGTTTAGAGTTAGGGTTACATTTAGGGTGAGGGATAGGGTGAGGGTGAGGCTTAGGGTGAATGTTAGGGTGAGGGTGAGGGTCTTTGTTAGATAATGGTTAAGTTTAGGGTGAGGATTAGGGGAGGGTTAGGGTTAGGGTGAGCTTGAGGGTTAGGGTGTGGGTGAGTGTTAGGGTTAGGGTGAGAGTTCGGGTGATGGTGAGGGTTAGGGTAACGTTGACAATTAGGGTTAAGTTTAGATGAGGGTTAGGTTTAGGGTTAGGATTAGAGTTAGGGTGAGGGTTCGCGTGAGGTGTACTGTTAAGGTTAGGGTGAGCATTAGGATTAATTTGAGGGTTAGGGATAGGGTGAGGATAAAGTTCGGGTGACGGTTAGGGTTAGGGTGAGGGTTAGGGTTACTGTTAGGGTGAGGGTTAGAGTTAGCTTTAGAGTTAAGGTGAGGGTGAGGGTGAGGGTTAGTGTTAGGCTTAGGGTTAAGGTTAGGGTGATGTTGAGGATGAGGGTTAGAGTGAGGGTTAGGGTTAGGGTGAGGGTTAGGTTTAGGGTTAGGGTTAGGGTTATTGTTAGGGTCAGATTTAGGGTGAGGGTAAGGATGAGGGTGAGGGTGAGGGTGTGGGTTAGGGTTAGGGTTAGTTTTCGGGTGAGGGTGAGGGTTAGGGTTAGGGTTAATGTTAGGCTTAGGTTAATTTTTAGGGTTACTGTGAGGCTTAGTGTTAGGGTTAGGGTTACTGTTAGAGTGATTGTAACTTTTAGGGTGAGGGTTAGGGTTAGAGTGAGGGTTAGGTTTAGGTTGAGGGTTAGGATAAGGGTTCTGGTTAAGGTGAGAGTGAGGGTGATGCTTAGGGTTAGGGTTAGGTTGAGGGATAGGGTGAGGGTTAATTTTAGGGTAAGGGTTAGGCTTAGGGTGAGAGTTAGCCTTAGTGTTAATTTGAGGATGGGGTGAGGGTCAGGTTTAGGGTGTGGGTGAGGGTTAGGGTGATAGCTAGATTAGGATGATGATTAGGGTTAGGGTGAGGGTTAGGGTTAGTTTTAGGGTGAGGGATACGGTGAGGGTTAGGGTTAGGTTTAGGGTGAGGGTTAGGTTTAGTGTGAGGGTTATAGTTAGGGTTAGGGTGAGGGTGAGGGTAAGGGTTTAGGGTGAGGGTTAGGGTTATGCTGAGGGTTATGTTTAGGATTAGCTTTAGAGTTAGGGTTAGGCTGAGGGTGAGGGTGAGGGTGAGTTTGAGGTTTAGGATTAGGGGTAGGGTTAGGGTGAGGGGTAGTGTGAGGGTGAGTGTTAGGTTAAAGATGAGGGCGAGGTTGAGGGTGAGGGTCTCGGTTATATAGAGGTTAGGGTTAGGGTGAGGATTAGGTGACAGTTAGGGTGAGGGTGAGGGTTAGGGTTAGGAATAGAGAGAGGGTTAGGTTAGTGGTTAAGGTTAGAATTAGGGTGAGGGTTATGGTGAAGGGTAGGGTTAGGGTTAGGGTGAGCATAAAGGTTAATGTGAGGGTTAGGTTTAGGTTGAGGATAAAGAAAGGGTGAGGGTTATGGTTACTGTTAGGGTGAGGTTTAGGGTTAGGACTAGTGTTAAGGTGAGTGTAAGTGTGAGGGTTAGGGTTAGGCTTAGGTTTAAGATGAGGGTGAGGGTGAGGACGAGGGTTAGCGTGAGGTTTAGGGTTAGGTTGAGGGTTAGGTTCAGGGTTAGGGTTAGGGTTATTGTTAGGGTTAAATTTAGGGTGAGGGTGAGGATAAGGTTGAGTGTGAGGGTTAGGATTAGGATTTGGGTTATGGTGAGCCTGAGGGTGAGGGTGAGGCGTAGGGTGAGGGTTAGGCTAAGGCTTACGGTGAGGCTTAGGTTTAGTGTGATGTTTAGGGTGAGGGTGATGTTTAGGGTGAGAGTGAGGGTGAGGTTTTGGTTCAGGGTTTGGTTTAGGTTCAGGGTGAGGGTGAGTGTGAGGGTTAGGGTTAGTGTTAATATTAGGCTTAGGTTTAGGCTGAGGGTAAGGGTGAGTGTGAGAGTTAGGGTTAGGGTGAGTGTGAGTTTTAGGATTAGAGTTAGGGTGAGGGTTAAGGTGAGGGTTAGGGTTAGGATTAGGGTTCAGGTTAGGCTGAGGGTGAGGGTGAGGGTGAGGGTTAGGGTTACTGTGAGGCTTAGGCTTAGGGTGAGGGTGACCGTTAGGGATAGGTTGATGGTTAGGGTGAGAGTGAGTGTTAGGGTGAGGGTTAGGGTGAGTGTTATGATGCGGGTGAGGTTAAGGGTTAGGTTTAGGGTTAGGATTAGGTTTAGGGTGAGGGTGAGTGTAAGGGTTAGGGTTAGCTTTATTGTTAGGCTTAGGTTTAAGCTGAGGGTGAGGGTGAGTATGAGGCTTAGCGTTATGTTGAGTGTGAGCATAAGGGTTAGGGTTAGGGTGATTGTTAGGGTAAGTGTTAGGGTGAGGGTTAGAGTTAGGGTTAGGATTAGGGTTAGGTTTAGGCTGAGGGTGAGGGTGAGGGTGAGGGTTATGATTAGGGTGAGTGTTAATCTTAGGGTTAGTGTGAGGGTTAGGGATAGGGTGATGGTTAGGGTGGGTGTGAGGGTGAGGCTTAGGGTGAGTGTGAGGGTGAGTGTTAGGGTGCGGGTAAGTTTTAGGGTTAGATTTAGGTTTAGGGTGAGGGTTAGGATGATGGTTACGATGAGGGGCAGGGTTAGGGGTATGGTGAGGTTCAGGGTTAGTTTGAGGGTTAACGTTACGGTTGGGTTTAGGGTGAAGGTTAAGGTGAGGGTTAGAGTTAGGTTTAGGGTTAGGCTGAGGGTAAGTTTTAGGGTGAGGGTTAGGGTGAGTGTGAGGGTTAGGTTTAGGGAGAGGTTTAGGGTTATGGAGAGGATTAGGGTTCGATTTAGGGTGAAGGTGAGGGTGATGGTGTGGGTTAGGGTAAGGATTAGGTTTAGGGTTAGGGTTAGGGTTATTGTTAGGGTTAGGGTTAGGTTTACGGTTAAGGTGAGGTTGCGGGTGAGGTGAGGTTTAGCGTTACGGTTAGCGTTAGAGTGAGGGTTTTGGTGAAGGTAAGTGTTGGGGTGAGGGTTAGGGTTAGGGTGAGGTTGAGGGTGAGGATGAGAGTTAGTGTTAGGGTTAGGGTTAAGGTGAGGTTTAGGGTGAGGTTGAGGGTTAGTGTTAGGGTTAGGTTTAGGGTGCGATTAAGGGATAGGTTGAGGGTTAGGGTGAGTGATAGGGTTATGTTAGGGTGAGGATTAGGGTTAGGGTGAGGTATAGGGTTAGTGAGGGTTAGTGTTAGGGTTAGGCTTAGTGTTAGGTTGAGGGTAATGTTTAGATTGAGGTTTAGGTTTAGGGTGAGGGTTAGGGTTAGGGTGATGGTTTTGGTAAGGGTGAGGATTAGGGTGAGGTTTAGGGTTAGGGTGATGTTTAGGGTGAGGGTTAGGGTGAGGGTTGGTTTGAGGGTATAGGTTAGAGTTAGGGTGAGGTTGAGGGTGAGGGTGAGAATTAGGCTTAGGGTTAGTGTGAGGGTGAGTGTGAGGGTTAGGGTTAGGGTTAGGCTTAGGCTTTGGGTTAGGCTGAGGGTGGGGGTGAGTGTGAGGGTTAGGGTTAGGGTTAGGGTGAGGTTTAGGGTTAGGGTTAGGGATAGGGTGATGTTTAGGGTGAGTGTTATTGTCAGAGTTAGTGTTAGGGTTTCGCTTAGTGTTAGGGTGAGTGTAAGGTTTAGGTTGAGGGTTAGCATTAGGGTGAGGGTTAGGGTTAGTGTGAGGGTTAGGGTTTTGGTAAGGGTGAGGTTGAGGGTGATGGTGAGGCTTAGGGTTAGGGTTTGTGTGAGGGTGAGTGTGATTGTTAGGGTTAGGTTTAGGCTTAGGCTGAGGGTTAGGCTGAGGGTGATGGTGAGGGTGTGGGTGAGGATTAGAGTTAGGGTTAGTGTTAGGGTTAAGGTTAGCGTGAGGGTTTGGGTTAGGCTTAAGTTTAGGATCAGGGTTAGGTTGAGGGGTATGGTTACGGTTAGGGTGAGCGTTAGGGTTAGCGTTAGGGTTAGGGATAGGTTTATGGTTAGGGTGAGGTTTAGGATGAGGTTTAGAGTTACGGTAAGGGTTAGGGTTAGGGTTAGGATGAGGGTTAGGGAGAAGGTTAGGATGAGGGTTAGGTTGAGGGTTCGGGTTAGGGTTCGGGTTAGGGTTATGGTGAGGGTGGGGGTGAGGGTGAGAGTGAAGGTTAGGGTTAGAGTTAGGATGCGGGTGAGGATTAAGGTTAGGGTTAGGGTTAGGGTTAGGTTTAGGCTGAGGATGTGGCTGAGGGTGTGGGTGAGGATTAGGGTTAGGTTGAGTGTTAGGGTTAGTGTTAACGTAAGGGTTTGGGTTAGGGTTATGTTTAAGATGAGAGTTAGGCCAGGCGCTGGTGGCTCACGCCTGTAATCCTAGCTAATCAGGAGGCTGAGATCTGAGAATCGCGGTTCAAAGCCAGCCCGGTCAGGAGAGACCGTGAGACTCCTATCTCCAATAAACCACCGGAAAACCGGAAGTGGCGCTGTAGCTCAAGTGGTAGAGCACTCGCCTTGAGCTGAAGAGCAGAGGGACAGCGCCCAGGCCCAGAGTTCAAGCCCCACGACCGACAAAAAAAAAAAAAAAGATGAGAGTTAGTTTGAGGGGTACGGTTACAGTTAGATTGAGCATTAGGGTTAGCTTTAGGGTTAGGGATAGAGTTAGGGTTAGGGTGAGGTTTAGGATGAGGTTTAGGGTTAGGGTGAGGGTTAGGGTGAGGGTTAGGGTGAAGGTTATGGTTATGGTTAGGGTTAGGGTAAGGGATAGGGTCAGTGTGAGGGTTAGGATTAGGTTTAGGCTGAGAGTAAGTATTAGTTTGAGGTTTAGCGTGAAAGGGTTAGAGTTACATAAGGGTTAGGGTAGGTTTAGGGTGAGGGTTAGGGTTAGGTTTAGGGTTAGGGTGAGGTGAGAGTGAGGGTGATTGTGAGGTTTATTGTTAGGGTGAGGGATAGGTTTTAGGTGAGGGTTAGGTTTAGGGTGAAGGTGAGCGTGAGGGTGACAGTGAGGCTTATGGTAAGGGAGAGGGTGAGTGTGAGGGTTAGGATTAGGTTTAGGTTTAGGGTTAGAGTTAGTGTGAGGGTAAAGGTGAAGGTTAGTGTTAGGAGTAGGGTTATGTTTAAAGTTAGACTGACGGTGAGCGTGAGGGTGATGGTTAGGGTTAGGGTTAGGTTGAGGGTTAGAGTTAGTGTGAGGGTTAGGGTGAGGGTAAGGTTAAAGTTTAGGGTGAGGGTTAGGATTAGGGTTAGCTTGAGGATTAGGGGTAGGGTTACGGTTAGGGTTAGGGTGAGGGTGAGGGTTAGGGTGAGGGTAAGGGTGAGTGTTAGGGTGAGGGTAAGGGTGAGTGTTAGGGTGAGGGTTAGGGTTAGGATTAGGTTTAGGGTGAATGCTAGGTTGTCAGTGAGGGTTAGGGTTAGGGTGAAGGTGAGGGTTAGGTTTAGGGTTAAGTTGAGGGTTTGGGTGAGGTATAGGTTTAGAGTTAGGATGAGTGTGAGGGTGAAGGTGAGCGTGACTGATAGGGTTATGGTTAGGGTGAGGGTTAGGGTGAGGATGAGGGTAACTGTTAGAGTGAGGCTCAGGTTTCGGGAGAGTGTGGGGGTTAGGGTTTGGGTGAGGGTTAGGGTTTGGTGAGTGTTAGGATGATGGTGAGGTTGAGGCTTAGGGTTGGGTTTAGGGTCAGAGTGAGGGTTAGGGTGAGGGGTAGTGTTAGGTTTAGCGTGAGGGTTAGGGTTAGGGTGAGGTTTACTGTTACTGTGAGGTTTCATGTTAGGTTTAGGCTTAGTGTTAGGGTAAGAGTAAGGGTTAGGTTGAGGGTTAGGTTTATGGTGAGGTTTAGAGGTAGTATGTGGATTAGGGCTAGGGTGAGGGCAATGGTGAGGGTTAGGGTTAGGGTGATGTTTAGGGTGAGAGTGAGTATTAGGGTGAGGGTTAAGGTGAGGGTTCAGTTGTGGGTTTGGGTTAGGGTTAGGGTGAGGTTGAGGGTGAAGGTGAGACTTAGGGTTAGGTTTAGGGTGACGGTGAATGTGAGGATTAGGGATAGGGCTAGGCTTAGGTTTAGGGTTAGGCTGAGGGTGACTGTGAGCGTGAGGGTTAGGTTTAGGGTGAGGGTTAGAGTTAGGGTGAGGGTTAGGTTGAGGGTGAGGGTTAGGGTTAGGATTACGTTGAGGGTGAGCCTGTGGGTGAGGGTGAGGGTGAGGGTTAGGGTTAGGGTGAGGGTTAGGCTAAGGTTTAGGGTGAGGGTTAGGTTTAGGGTGATGTTTAGGTTGAGGGTTTTGGTTAGGGTTAGGGTGAGATTCAGACTTAGGGTTAGGTTTAGGGTGAGGGTGAGTGTGAGGTTTAGGGATAGGGTTAGGCTTAGGTTTAGGGTTAGGCTGAAGGTGACTATGAGCCTGAGGTTTAGGGTTATGGTGAGCATTAGGGTTGGGGTTAGGGTGAGGTTAAGTGTTCGGTTGAGTGTTAGGGTTTGGGTGAGTGTTAGCGTTAGGTTTAGGGTTAGGGTTAGGTTGGAGGTTAGGGTTAGGGTGAGGGTTAGAGTTAGGATAAGGGTTAGGTTGATCATGAGGGTGAGGGTTAGGATTAGGTTTAAGGTGAGCCTGAGGGTAAGGGTGAGGTTGAGGGTTAGGTTTAGGTTGAGGGTTAAGCTAAGGGTTAGGGTGAGAGTTAGGTTTAGGGTGATGTTTAGGTTGAGGGTTTGGGTTAGGGTTAGGGTGAGTGTGAGGGTGAGTGAGAGGGTTAGGATTAGTGTCAGCGTTAGGTTTAGGGTGAGGGTGAGTGTGAGTGTTAGGTTTCGGGTTATTGTTAGGCTTAGGTTTAAGCTGAGGGTGAGGGTGAGTGTGAGGGTTAGGGTTATGTTGAGTGTGAGCATTAGGGTTAGGTTTAGGGTGAGGGTGAGTTTGAGGGTTAGGGTGAGGGTTAGGGTTTGGGTTAGGGTGAGGGTTAGATGAGGGTGAGGGTTAGGGTTAGGGTGAGGGTTAGGGTTAGGGTGAGGGTGAGGATTAGCGTTATGGTGAGGGTTAGGGTTCTGGTGCGGATTAGGGTGAGGGTTAGGGTGAGGGTGATGTTTAGGGTAAGCGTGAGGTTGGTTTGAGGGTTTGCATTAGGTTTAGGGTGAGGTTGAGGGTGAGGGTGAGGCTTAGAGTTAGGGTTAGGGTTAGGGTGACTGTGAGGGTTAGGGTTAGGGTTAGGCTTTAGGCTGAGGGTTAGGCTGAGTGTGAGGGTGAGGGTGATGTTTAGATTTAGGGTGAGGGTTAGGGTTAGGGTTAGGGTGAGTGTTAGGGATAGTGTGAGGGTTAGGTTTAGGGTGAGGTTTAGGGTTACTGTGAGGGTTCATGTTAGGTTTACACTTAGTGTTAGGGTGAGGGAAAGGGTTAGGTTGAAGGTCAGGTTTAGGGTGAGGTTTAGGGTTAGTATGAGGTTTAGGGCTAAGGTGAGGATAAGGGTGAGGGTTAGGTTTAGGGTGATGTTTAGGGTGAGGGTGAGGCTTAGGGTGAGGGTGAGGGTGAGGGTTCAGTTGAGGGTTTGGGTTAGTGTTAGGGTGAGGTTGAGTGTGAGGTTTAGGGATAAGGTTAGTCTTAGTTTTCGGTTAGGCTGAGGGTGACTGTGAGCTTGAGGGTTAGTATTATGGTGAGCATTAGGTTTGGGGTTAGGGTGAGGTAAGTGTTTGGGTGAGTGTTAGGGTTTGGGTGAGGGTTAGCGTTAGGTTTAGGGTGAGGGTGTGTTTGAGGGTTAGGGTTTGGGTTAGGGTGAAGGTTAGATGAGGATGAGGGTTAGGGTTAGGTTGACGGTTCGGGTTAGGGTGACGGTGAGGGTTAGAGTTAGGGTGAGGGTTAGGGTTATGGTGCAGATTAGGGTGAGTGTTAGGATTACCCTGATGTTTATGGTGAGGGTGAGGGTTGGTTTGAGGGTTTGCATTAGTTTTAGGTTGAGGCTGGGGGTGAGGGTGAGGCTTAGGGTTAGGGTTAGGGTAAGGGTGACTCAGAGGGTTAAGGTTAGGGTGAGGCTTAAGCTGTTGGTTAGGTTGAGGGTGAGGGTGAGGGTTAGTTTTAGGATTAGGGTTAATGATAGGGTGATATTTAGGGTGAGGATTAGTGTGAGAGTTAGTGTTAGGGTTAGGCTTAGTGTTAGAGTGAGTGTAAGGGTTAGGTTGAGGGTTAGGGTTAGGGATTGGGTGAGGGTTGTGATGACGGTTAGGGTGAGGGTAAGGTTTAGGGTGAGGGTTATGGTGAGTGTGAGGGTTAGGGTTAGGGTTAGGGTGAGGGTGAGGGTGAGGTTGAGGATTCAGTTGAGGGTTTGTGTTAGGGTTAGGGTGAGGTTGAGGGTGAGGGTGAGACTCAGGGTTAGGTTTAGGGTGATGGTGAGTGTGAGGATTAGGGATAGGGTTAGGCTTATGTTTAGATTTAGGCTGAAGGTGACTGTGAGCGTGAGGGTTAGGGTTAGGGTTAGGTTGAGGGTTAGCGTTAGGGTTAGGGTTAGGGTTAGGTTGGAGGTTAGGTTTAGGGTGAGGGTTAGCGTTAGGGGTAGGGTTATGTTGAGGGGGAGAGGGAGGGCTAGGGTTAGGATTAGGTTTAGGGTGAGCCTGTGGGTGAGGGTGAGGGTGAGGGTTAGGGTTAAGGTGAGGGTTAGGCTAAGGGTTAGGGTGAAGGTTAGGTTTAGGGTGATGTTTAGGTTGAGAGTTTAGGTTAGGGTTAGGGTGAGTGTGAGGGTGAGTGAGAGGGTTAGGATTTGGGTTAGGGTTAGCTTTAGGGTGAGGGTGAGTGTGAAGGTTAGGGTTTGGGTTATTGTTAGGCTTAGGTTTAAGCTGATGGTGAGGGTGAGAGTGAGGGTTAGGTTTATGTTGAGTGTGAGCATTAGGGTTAGGTTTAGGGTGAGGGTGAGGTTGAGGGTTAGTTTGAGGGTTAGTGTTAGGGTGAAGGTGACGGTTAGCGTTAGGGTGAGGGTGAGGTTTATGGTGCGGATTAGGGTGAGTGTTAGGGTTACGGTGATGTTTATGGTGAGGGTGAGGGTTGGTTTGAGGGTTTGCGTTAGGTTTAGGGTGAGGTTGAGGGTGAGGGTGAGGCTTAGGGTTAGGGTTAGTGTGAGGGTGACTCTGAGGGTCAGGGTTAGGGATAGGCTTTAGGCTGAGGGTTAGGCTGAGGGTGAGGGTGAGGGTTAGGGATAGGGTTAGGGTTAATGATTGGGTGATATTTAGGGTGAGGGTTAGTGTGAGAGTTAGTGTTAGGGTTAGGCTTAGTGTTAGAGTGAGTGTAAGTGTTAGGTTGAGGGTTAGGATTAGGGATAGGGTGAGGTTTGGGATCAGGGTTAGGGTGAGGGTAAGGTTTAATTTGAGGGTTATGGTGAGTGTGAGAGTTAGGGTTAGGGTGAGTGTTAGGGTGAGGGTGAGGGTTCAGTTGAGGGATTGGGTTAGGGTTAGGGTGAGGTTGAGGGTGAGGGTGAGACTTAGAGTTAGGTTTAGGGTGATGGTGAGTGTGAGGATTAGGGATAGGGTTAGGCTTAGCTTTAGGTTTAGGCTGAGGGTGACTGTGAGGTTGAGGGTTAGGATTAGGATGAGGGTTAGGTTTAGGGTGAGGCTTAGTGGTAAGGTTAGGGTTAGGGTTAGGTTGGAGTTTAGGTTTAGGGTGAGGGTTAGCGTTAGGGGTAGGTTTAGGTTGAGGGTGAGGGTGAGGGCTAGGGTTAGGATTAAGTTTAGGGAGAGGGTTACGGTCAGAGTGAGGGTTAGGGTTAGGTTTAGATTTATGGTGAGAGTAAGGGTTAGCGTGAGGTTTAGGGTGAGTGTGAGGGTTAGAGTTAGCATTAGGGTTAGGGTGACGTTTAGGGTGAGGGTTAGGTTTAGGTTTAGGGTTAGGGTGAGGTGAGGGTAATTGTGAGGTTTATGGTTAGGGTGAGAGATAGGCTTAGCGTGAGGGTTAGGGTTAGGGTTAGGGTGAGGGTGAGCGTGAGGGTGACAGTGAGGCTTAGGTTGTGGGTGAGGGTGAGTGTGAGGGTTAGGCTTAGGCTTAGGGTTAGGGTTAGTGTGAGGGTGAAGTTGAGGGTTAGTGTTAGGAGTAGCGTTAGGTTTAAAGTTAGGCTGAGGGTGAGCGTGAGGATGAGGGTGACGGTTAGGGTTAGGGTTAGGGTGAGGTTTAGTGTGAGGGTTAGTGTGAGGTTAAGGCTAAAGGTTAGGGAGAGGGTGAGGGTTAGGTTTAGGGTTAGGGTGAGGGTTAGGGTGAGGTTCAGGGTTAGGGTTATGGTTAGCGTTAAGATGAGGGTGAGGGTTAGGGTGAGGTTGAGGGTGAAGGTTAGTGTGAGGGTAAGGGTTAGTGTGAGGGTTATTGTTAGGGTTAGTGTTAGGGTTACGGTTAAGGTGAGATTGCGGGTGCAGTGAGGTTTAACGTTAGGGTTAGCGTTAGGATGAGAGTTAGGGTGAGGGTAAGTGTTGGGGTGAGGGTTAAGGTTTGGCTGAGGTTCAGGGTGAGGTTGAGGGTTAGTGTTAGGGTTAGGGTTAGTGTGAGTTTAAGGGTTATTTTGATGGGTTAGTGTGAGGGTGAGGGTTAGGGTTAGCATTAGGGCTAGTGTGAGGGTTAGGGTGAGTGTTAGGGTTAGGTTAGGGTGAGGGTTAGGGTTAGGGTGAGGGTTAGGGTGAGGGTTAGTGTTGGGTTAGGGTGAGGGTTAGATGAGTGTGAGGGTTAGGGTTAGTTTGAGGTTTAGGTTTAGGGTGAGGGTTATGGTTAGGATTAGGGTTAGCATTAGGGTTAGTGTGAGGGTTAGGGTGAGTGTTAGGGTTTGTTTAGTGTGAGGGTTAGGGTTAAGGTGAGGGTTAGGGTGAGGGCTAGGGTTGGGTTAGGGTGAGGTTTAGATGAGCGTGAGGGTTAGGGTTAGGTTGAGGGTTAGGTTTAGGGTGAGGGTTAGGGTTAGGATTAGGGTTAGGGTGAGGTCTATGGTGAGCGTGAGGGTTAGGGTGAGGGTTAGGGTTAGGGTGAGGGTTAGGGTTAGTGTGAGGGTTAGGGTGAGGGTAAGGTTAAAGGTTAGATTGAGGGTGAGTGTTAGGGTTAGGGTTAGGGTGAGGTTTAGGGTTAGAGTTATGGTTAGTGTTAGGGTGAGGGCGAGTGTGAGTGTGACAGTGAGGCTTAGGGTCAGGGTGACGGTGAGGGTGAGTGTGAGGCTTACACCTAGGGTTAGGTTTAGGATTAGGGTTAGTGTGAGGGTGAAGGTGAATGTTAGTGTTAGGAGTAGGGTTAGGTTTACAGTTAGGCTTAGAGTGAGCGTGAGGGTGAGGGTGATGGTTAGAGTTAGGGTTAGGTTGAGGGTTAGGGTTTGTGTGAGGGTTAGGCTGAGGGTAATGTTAAAGGTTAGCGTGATGGTGAGGGTTAGGCATAGGGTTAGGGTGAGGATTAGGGTGAGGTTTAGGGTTAGGGTTACGGTTTGTGTTAGGTTGATGGTGAGGGTTAGGTTGAGGGTAAGGGTAAGGTTAGGGTGAGGGTTAGGGTTAGGGTGAGGTTTAGGTTGAGGATGAGTGTGAGTGATAGTGTGAGGCTTAGGGTTCGGGAGAGTATGAGGGTTAGGGTTTGGTTGAGTGTTAGGGTTGGGTGAGTGTTAGGGTGACGGTGAGTGTGAGGGTTAGGGTTGGGTTTAGGGTTAGAGTGAGGGGTAGGGTGAAGGGTAGGTTTAGTGTTAGGGTTAGGGTGAGGTTTAGGGTTAGTGTGAGGGTTAGGGTTAGGGTGAGGTTTAGGGTTACTTTGAGGGTTTATGTTAGGTTTAGTCTTAGTGTTAGGGTTAGGGTTAGGGTTAGGTTGAGGTTTTGGTTTAGGGTGAGGTTTAGGGTTAGTATGAGGGTTAGGGCTAGGGTGAGGGAAAGGGTGAGTATTAGGGTTAGGGTGATGTTCAGGGTGAGGGTGAGGGTTAGGGTTAGGGTGAGGGTGAGGGTTAAGTTGAGGGTTTGGGTTAGCGTTAGGGTGAGGTTGAGGGTGAGGGTGAGTCGTAGGATTAGGTTTAGTGTGAGGGTGTGTGTGAGGGTTTGGGATGGCGTTAGGCTTAAGTTTAGGGTTAGGCTGAGGGTGACTGTGAGCGTGAGAGTTAGGGTTAGGGTGAGGTTTAGGGTTAGGGTGAAGGTAAGGGTTGGGTTGAGTGTTAGGGTTAGGGTGAGGGTTCACGTTAGGGTTAGGGTGAGCGTTAGCGTTAGGTTGGAGGTTAGGTTTAGGGTGAGTGTTAGCGTTAGGATTAGGGAGCGGATTAGGTTGGAGATTAGGGTTAGGATGTGTGTTAGCGTTAGGGGTAGGGTTAGGTTGAGGGTTAGGGTGAGGGTTAGGGTTAGGTTGAGGGTGAGGGTGAGGGTGAGGGTTCGGTTGAGGGTTTCGGTTAGGGTTAGAGTGAGGGTGAGGGTGAGTGTGAGGGTTAAGTTTATGGTTAGGTTTAGGTTTAGGGTGAGGGTGAGTGTGAGGTTTAGGGTTAGGGTTATTTTTAGGCTTATGTTTAAGCTGAGGGTGAGTGTGAGTGTGACCGTTATGGTTATGTTGAGTGTGAGAATTAGGGTTAGGTTTAGGGTGAGGGTGAGGTTGAGGGTTAGGGTGAGGTTTAATTTGAGGGTTAGTGTTCGAGTTAGGTTTAGAGTTAGTGTTAGGGTTAGGGCTGGGGTTAGGGATAGGCTTAGTGTTAGGCAGAAGGTGAAGGTGAGGGTGAGGGTTAGGGTTTGGGTGAGGATGAGGTTTAGGGTTAGAGTTAGCATTAGGGTGAGGGTTAGTGTTAGGGTTAGGGTTAGTGTTACAATTAGGTTTAGGAAGAGGGTGAGTGTGAGGGTTAGGGTTAGGATTAGACTTAGGGTGAGGGTGATAGTGAGGGTAAGGGTGAGGGTTAGGTTTAGGCTTAGGGTTCGAGTATGGGCTAAGGTGAGGGTGAGGGTTAGTGTTAGGGTTGGGGTGAGGGTTAGGGTGAGTGTGAGGGTTACGGTTAGTCTTAGTCTTAGGCTTAGGCTTAGGCCGAGCATGAATGTGAGGGGAGAGTGTTAGGGTTAGGATGAGGGTTAGGGTTTTAGGGTTAGGGTGAGGGTTAGGATGAGGTTTAGGGTTAGGATTAGGGTTAAGTGAGGGCTACAGTGAGGGTGAGGGTTAGGGTTAGCGTTAGGATGAGGTTTAGGGTTAGGGTTACTTTGAGGGTGAGGGTTAGGGTTAGGGTGAGCGTTAGGGTTAGGGTTAGGGTGAGGGTGAGGTTTAGGATTAGGTTTAGGGTTAGGGTTAGGTTTAGGATTAGGGTTACAGTGAGGGTGAGTGTGTGGATTAGGGTTAGGGTTAGACTTAGGCTTAGGATTAGGCTGAGGGTGATAATGGGGATGAGAATTCGCTTTTGAGTGATGGTTAGGGTTATGGTTAGGTTGAGGGTTAGGATGAGGGTGAGGGCTAGGATGAGGGTGATGTTTAGGTTAGGGTTAGGCTTAGGCTTAGGGATAGGCTGAGTCTGAAGTTGAGGGTGAGTGTTACGGTTAGGGTGATGGTTAGGGTTATAGTTAGGGTGAGTGTTAGAATGATGATTACGGTTAGGGTGAGGGTTAGGGTGAGAGTGACAGTAAGGGTAAAGGTGAGGGTTAGTCTGAGGGTGAGTGTTATGGTAATGGTGAAGGTTAAGGGTTAGGGTGAGGGTTAGGTGAGGGTTAGGGATAGGGTTAGTGTTAGCGTTAGGGTGAGGGTTAGTGTGAGTGTTACGGTTAGGGTTACGGTTACGATTAGGGTTAGGGTGGGGGTGAGTGTGAGGGATCGGGTTAGTCTTAGGCTTATGCTTAGGCTTAGGCCCAGCTTGAGGTTGAGGGTTGGAGTTACGGTTAGGGTGAGTGATAGGGTTAGGGTAATGGTTAGGGTTAGGGCAAGGTTGAAGTTTAGGGTTAGGGGTAGGGTGAGTTTTAAGTTTAGGGTGATGGTTAGGGTTAGTGTGAGGGTTAGTGTTCGGGTTAAGGTGAGTTTTAGTGTGAAGGTAAGTGTTAGGGTGAGGTTTAGGGTTAAGGTGAGGTTTAAGGTTAGAGTTAGTGTAGGGTGAGGGTTAGGGTTATGGTTAGTGTTAGGGTTAGGGTTAGCGTGAGGTTTAGGGTGGTGGTGAGTGTTAGGGTTAGGGTTAGGATTAGGATTAGGGTTAAGGTGAGGATGAGTGTGAGGGTTAGGGTTAGGGTTAAGGTTAGGATTAGAGTTATGGTCAGGGTGAGGTTAGGGTTAGGGTTAGGTTGAGGGTTGGGGTTAGGGTTAGGGTTAGGGTATGGGCTAAGGTGAGGGTGAGGGTTACGGTCAGGGTTAGAGTGAGGGTTAGGGTGAGGGTTAGGTTTAGGGTTAGTTTTAGGGTTAGGGTTGGGGTTAGGGATAGTCTTAGTGTTAGGCGGAGGGTGAGGGTGAGGGTGACGGTTAGGGTTGGGGTTTGGGTGAGGTTTATGGTTAGTGTTAGTGTTACGGTGAGAGTTAGTGTGAGGCTTAGGGTTAGGGTGACTGTTACTTTTAGGGTTAGGGTGAGGGTCAGTGTGAGTGTAAGGGTTAGTTTTGGTCTTAGGCTTAGGCTTAGTCCGAGCCTAAGGCAGAGGGTGAGGGTTAGGGTTAGGATGAGGATTATGGACAGGGTGAGGGTTAGGGTCAGGGTTAGGGTTAGAGTGAGGGTTAGGGTGAGGGATAGGGTTAGGGTTAGGGTGAGGGTTTGGGTTAATGTGAGGTTTAGGGTTAGGGTGAGTTTTAGGGATAGTGTGAGGGTTCATGTTAGGTTTACGCTTAGTGTTAGGGTGAGGGTAAGTGTTAGGTTGAGTGTTAGGTTTAGGGTGAGGTTTAGGGTTAGTATGAGGGTAAGGGCTAGGGTGAGGTTATGGGTGAGGGTTAGGGTTAGGGTGATGTTAGGGTGAGGGTGAGGGTTATGGTGAGTGTGAGGGTGAGGGTTAAGTTGAGGGTTTGGGTTAGGGTTAGGGTGAGGTTGAGGGTGAGGGTGAGACTTAGGGTTGGGTTCAGGGTGAGGGTGAGTGTGAGGATTAGGGATAGGGTTAGGCTTAGGTTTAGTGTTAGGCGGAGGGTGACTGTGAGCATGAGGTTTAGGGTTAGGGTGAGGTTTAGGGTTAGGTTGAGGGTTAGGTTAAGGGTGAGGTTGAGGGTTAGGTTGGAGGTTAGGTTTAGAGTGAGAGTTAGCATTAGGGGTAGGGTTAGGTTGAGGATGAGAGTGAGTTTTAGGGTTAGGAATAGGTTTAGTGTGAGCCTGTTGGTGAGGGTGAGGGTGAGGGTTAGGGTTAGGGTGAGGGTTAGGCTAAGGGTTAGGGTGAGGGTTAGGTTTAGGGTGATGTTTAGGTTGAGGGTTTGGGCTTGGGTTAGGGTGAGTCTGAGGGTGAGTGAGAGGGTTAGGATTAGGGTTAGGGTTAGGTTTAGGGTGTGGGTGAGTGTGAGGGTTAGGGTTAGGGTTATTGTTTGGCTTAGGTTTAAGCTTAGGGTTAGGGTGAGTGTGAGGGTTAGGGTTATGTTGAGTGTGAGCATTACGGTTAGTTTTATGGTGAGGTTGAGGTTGAGGGTTAGGGAGAGGTTTAGGGTTTGGGTTAGGGTGAGGGTTAGATGACGGTGAGGGTTAGGATTAGGGTGAGGGTTAGGGTTAGGGTGAGGGTGAGGGTTATCGTTAGGGTAAGGGTTAGGGTTTTGGTGCCTATTAGGGTGAGTGTTAGGTTTACGGTGATGTTTATGGTGAGGGTGAGGGTTGGTTTGAGGGTTTGCGTTAGGTTTAGGGTGAGGTTGAGAGTGAGGGTGACGCTTAGGGTTAGAGTTAGGGTGAGGGTGATTGTGAGGGTTAGGGATAGGCTTTAGGCAGAGGGTTAGGATGAGAGTGAGGGTGAGGGTGATGATTAGGGTTAGGGTGAGGGTTAGGTTAGGGTTAGGGTGAGGGTTAGGCATAGTGTGATGGTTAAGGTTAGGGTGAGGTTTAGGGTTACTGTAAGAGCTCATGTTAGGTTTAGGCTTAGTGTTAGGGTGAGGGTAAGGGTTAGGTTGAGGGTTACATTAGGGTGAGGTTTAGGGTTAGTATGAGTGTTAGGGCTAGGGTGAGGGTAAGGTTGAGTGTTAGGGTTAGGGTGATATTTACGGTGAGGGTGAGGGTTAGGGTGAGGGAGAAGGTGAGGGTGAGGGTTCAGTTGAATATTTGGGTTAGGGTTAGGGTGAGGTTGAGGCTTAGGGTTAGGTTGAGGGTGAGGGTGAGGGTTAGGGTTAGGGTTAGGGTTAGTGTTATCGTTAGGGTTAGGGTTAGAATAACGTTGAGGGTGAGGATTAGGGTTAGGGTTAGGGTGAGGTTTAGGCTTAATGTTAGTGATTGTGTTAGGGTTAGGGTTAGGGTGAGAGTTAGGAGGAGGGTTAGGGTTAGGGTTAGGATTAGGTTTAGGGTGAGGGTGAGTGTGAGGTTTAGGGATAGGTTTAGGCTTAAGTTTAGGGTTATGCTGAGGGTGACTGTGAGCTTGAGTGTTAGGGTTATTGTGAGCATTAGGTTTGGGATTAGGGTGAGGGTAAGGGTTGGTGTGAGTGTTAGGGTTTGGGTGAGGGTTAGCGTTAGGTTTAGGGTTAGGGTTAGTTTGGAGGTTAGTGTTAGGGTGAGGGTTAGCATTAGGGGTAGGTTTAAGTTGAGGGTTAGGGTGAAGGTTAGGGTTAGGATTAGGTTTAAGGTGAGCCTGAGGGTGAGGGTGAGGGTGAGGTTTAGGGTTAGGGTGAGGGTTAGGCTAAGGTTTAGGGTGAGGGTTAGGTTTAGGGTGATGTTTAGGTTGAGCGTGAGGGTTAGGGTTAGGGTTAGGGTGAAGTTTCAGTTGATGGTTTGGGTTAGGGTTAGGTTGAGGGTGAGGGTGAGTGAGTGGGTTAGGTTTAGGGTTCGGATTCGGTTTAGGGTGAGGTTGAGTGTGAGTGTTAGGGTTAGGTTTATTGTTAGGCTTAGGTTTAAGCTGAGGGTGAGGGTGAGTGTGAGGTTTAGGGTTATGTTGAGTGTGAGAATTAGGGTTTGGATTATGGTGAGGGTGTGGTTGAGGGTAAGGGTGAGGGTAGGGTTTGGGTTAGGGTGAGGGTTAGATGAGGGTGAGGGTTAGGGTTAGAGTAAGTGTTATGGTTAGGGTGAGGGTGAGGGTTAGCGTTAGGGTGAGGGTTCGGGTTATGGTGCGGATTAGGGTGAGTGTTAGGGTTACGGTGATGTTTATGGTGAGGGTGAGGGTTGGTTTGAGGGTTTGCGTTAGGTTTAGGGTGAGGTTGAGGGTGAGCGTGAGGCTTAGGGTTAGGGTTAGGGTGAGGGTGACTCTGAGGGTTAGGGTTAGGGTTAGGCTTTAGCCTGAGGATTAGACTGAGGTTGAGGTTGAGGGTTAGGGTTAGGGTGAGTTTTAGGGTTAGGGTTAATGACAGGGTGATATTTAGGGTGAGGGTTGGTGTGAGAGTTATTGTTAGGGTTAGGCTTAGCGTTAGAGTGAGTGTAAGGTTTAGCTTGAGGGTTAGGGTTAGGGATAGTGTGAGGGTTGGGATGAGGGTTAGGGTGAGGGTAAGGTTAGGGTGAGGATTATGGTGAGTGTGAGGGTTAAGGTTAGGGTTAGGGTGAGGGTGAGGTTTAGGGTCATATAAGGGCTAAGGTTAGGGTTAGGATGAGGGTTAGGGAGAGGGTTAGGTTGAGAGTTAGGGTGAGGGTTCGGGTTGGGGTTCAGTTTAGCGTTATGGTGAGGGTTAGGGTTAGGTTTAGGGTCAGGGTGAGGGTGAGGTTTAGGGTTATGGTAAGGGCTAGGGTTAGGGTTAGGATGAGGATTAGGGAGAGGGTTAGGATGAGGGTTAGGTTGAGGGTTCGGTTTAGGGTTCGGGTTAGGGTTAGGGTGAGGGTGGGAGTGAGAGTGAGAGTGAAGGTTAGGGTTAGAGTTAGAATGAGGGTGAAGTTTAGGGTTAGGATTAGGGTTAGGGTTAGGTTTAGGCTGAGGATGAGGCTGAGGGTGTGGGTGAGGATTAGGGTTAGGTTGAAAGTTAGGGTTAGGGTTAGGGTGAGGGTTTGGGTTAGGGTTAAGTTTAGGATGAGAGTTAGTTTGAGGGGTATGGTTACGGTTAAGATGAGCGTTAGGGTTAGCGTTAGGGTTATGGTTAGTGTTAGGGTTAGGGTGAGGGTTAGGGTCAGTGTGAGGGTTGGGGTTAGTATTAGCTTTATGGTGAGAGTAAGGGTTAGCGTGAGGTTCAGGGTGAGTGTGAGGGTTAGAGTTAGCATTAGGCTTAGGGTTAGGTTTAGGGTGAAGGTTAGGGTATGGTTTAGGGTTAGGGTGAGGTGAAGGTGAGGGTGATTGTTAGGTTTATGGTTAGGGTGAGAGATAGGTTTAGCGTGAGGGTTAGGGTTAGGGTTACAGTGAGAGTGAGCGTGAGGGTGACAGTGAGGCTTAGGGTGTGGGTGAGGGTGAGTGTGAGGGATAGGGTTATGGTTAGGGTTAGTGTGAGGGTGAACTTGAGTGTTAGTTTTAGGAGTAGCGTTAGGTTTAAATTTAGGCTGAGGTTGGGCGTGAGGCTGAGGGTGACGGTTAGGGTTAGGGTTCGGGCTAGGTTGAGGGTTAGGGTTAGTGTGAGGGTTATGGTGAGGGTAAGGCTAAAGGTTAAGGTTAGGGTTACAGTGAGGGTTAGGGTTAGGGTTAGGGTTATTGTTAGTGTTAGGTTAGTGTTACATTTGCGGTGAGGGTGAGGCTGAGGGTGAAGTTTATGGTTAGGTTTAGGGTTAGGGTTATTGTTAGGGTTAAGGTTATGGTGAGGTTTAAGGTGAGGATTAGGGTTAGGGTTAAGATTAGTGTTATAGTGCGGGTGAGGGTGAGGGTTAAGTTTAGGGTGAGTGTTGGGGTTAGGGTTAGAGTTAGCGTTAGGGTGAGGGTTAGGATTAGGCTTAGGGTAAGGGTATGGGCTAGGGTGAGGGTTAGGGTGAGGGTTAGGTTTAGGGTTAGTGTTAGGTTTAGGGTTGGTGTGAGGGATAGGCTTAGTGTTAAGCGGTGGGTGAGGTTGAAGGTGAGGGTTAGGGTTAGGGTGCGGGTGAGGTTTAGGGTTAGTGTTAGCATTAGGGTGAGGGTTAGTGTAAGGGTTAGGGTTAGGATGAGTGTTACTGTTAGGGTTAGGGTGAGGGTGAGTGTAAGGGTAAGGGTTAGTCTTAGGCTTAAGCTTAGGTTTAAGCTGAGCCTAAGAGTGAGGGTGAGGGTTAGGGTTAGGGTGAGGGTTATGGACAAGGTGAGGGTTAGCGTTAGGGTTAGGGTTATTGGTAGGATTAGGTTTAGGTTTAAAATTACTGTGAGGGTGAGTGTTAGGGATAGGGATAGTGTGAGGTTTAGGTTTAGGGATAGGGTTAGAGTTAGGGTTAGGGTAAGTGTGAGGTTTGGGGTTAGATTTAGGGTTAGTTTTAGGGTTAGGGTTAGGGTGAGGGTTAGTGTGAGTTTTAGGGTTAGGCTTAGGCTTAGGCTTAGGCTTAGGCCAAGCATGAGGGAGAGTTTTAGGCTTAGGGTTAGTGTGAGGGTTATGGTTAGGGTGAAATTGAGTGTGAGGGTTAGGGTTAGTCTTAGGCTTAGGCTTAGGCCGAGCCTATGGGTGAGGGTGAGCGTTAGAGTTAGGGTCAGGGTTAGGGTGAGGTTTAGTGTGAGGGTTAGGTTTAAGGTTATTGTTAGGGTTAAGGTTGGGGTTAGGGATAGTGTTAGTGTTAAGCGGAGGGTGAGGTTGAGGGTGAGAGTTAGGGTTAGGGTTAGGGTTTGGGTGTTAGGATTTGGGTGAGGGTTAGGATGAGGTTCAGGGTTAGGATTAGGGTTCGGGTGAGGGTTAGTGTGAGGATGAGGATTAGGGTTAGCATTAGGGTGAAGTTAGGGTTAAGGTTAGGGTTACATTGTGGATGAGTTTTAGGGTTAGGGTGAGGGTTAGGGTTAGGGTTAGAGTGATGGTGAGGGTTAGAATTAGGGATATGGTTAGGGTTATTGTTAGTGTTATGGTTAGGGTTAAGCTTATGTTGAGGGTGAGGCTGAGGGTGAGCGTTAGGGTTAGGGTTAGGGTGACGTTTAGGGTTAGGGTTAGGGTTAGGGTTAGGAGGAAGGTTTGGTTTAAGGTGAGGGTGAGGGTTAGGGTTAGGGTTAGTGTTATCGTTAGGATTAGGGTTAGAATAACAGTGAGGGTGAGGATTAGGGTTAGGGTTAGGATGAGGTTAAGGGTTAGTGTTAGTGTTAGTGTTAGGGTTAGGGTTAGGGTGAGAGTTAGGAGGAGGGTTAGGGTTAGGATTAGGGTTAGGGTGAGGGTGAGGGTGTGGTTTAGGGTTAGGATTGGGGTTAGGCTTAGGGTTAGGCTGAAGGTGAGGTTGAGGGTGACGGTTAGGGTTAGGATGAGGCTGAGGGTGAGGGTTAGGGTTAGGCTTAGTGTTAGAGTTAGAGTTAGGATGAGGGTGAGGGTTAAGATTAGGGTTAGGATTAGGGTTAGGGTGAGTTGAGGTTTAGGGTTAGTGTTAGGGTTAGGCTTAAGTTTAGGCTGAGGGTGAGGGTTAGGGTGAGGGTTAGGATTAGGTTTAGGTTTAAGGTATGGGCTAGGGTGAGGGTGAGGGTTAGGGTCAGGTTTAGGGTGAGGGTTAGTGTGAGGCTTAGGTTTAGGGTTAGTGTTAGGGTTAGGGTTGGGATTAGGGATAGTCTTAGTGTTAGGCGGAGGGTGAGGTTGAGGGTGAGGGTTAGGGTTAGGGTGAGGTTTAGGGTTAATGTGAGGGTTCATGTTAGGTTTAGGCTTAAAGTTAGGGTGAGGGTAAGGGTTAGGTTGAGGGTTAGGTTAGGGTGAGGTTTAGGGTTAGTATGAGGGTTAGGGCTAGTTTGAGGGTAAGGGTGAGGGTTATGGTTATGGTGATGTTTAGGGTGAGGGTGAGGGTTAGGGTGACGGTGAGGGTGAGGGTTCAGTTCAGGGTTTGGGTTAGGGTTAGGGTGAGCTTGAGACTTAGGTTTAGGTTTAGGGTGAGGTTGAGGTTTAGGGTTAGGGTTAGGGTGAGGGTTCAGTTGTGGGTTTGGTTTAGGGTTAGGGTGAGGTTGAAACTTAGCATTAGGGTTAGGGTGAGGGTGAGGGTTAGGGTTAGGGTTAGGGTTAGTGTTATCGTTAGGGTTAGGGTTAGAATAACGGTGAGGTTGAGGATTAGGGTTAGGGTTAGGGTGAGAGTTAGGAGGAGGGTTAGGGTTAGGGTTAGGGTTATGATTAGGGTTAGGGTGAGGGTGAGTGTGAGGTTTAGGGATAGGGTTAGGATTAGGTTTTGGGTTAGGCTGAGGGTGACTGTGAGCTTGAGTGTTAGGGTTATGGTGTGCATTAAGTTTGGGGTTAGGGTGAGGGTAAGGGTTGGGGTGAGTGTTAGGGTTTGGGTGAGGGTTAGCGTTAGGTTTAGGGTTAGGTTTAGGTAGGAGGTTAGTGTTAGGGTGAGGGTTAGCGTTAGGGGTATGGTTAGGTTGAGGGTGAGGTTGAGGGTTAGGGTTAGGATTAGGTTTAAGGTGAGCCTGAGGGTGAGGGTGAGGGTGAGGGTTAGGTTTAGGGGGTGGGTTAGGCTAAGGGTTAGGGTGAGTGTTAGGTATAGGGTGATGTTTAGTTTGAGGGTGAGGGTTAGGGTTAGGGTGAGGGTGAAGTTTCGGTTGAGGGTTTGGGTTAGGTTTAGGTTGAGGGTGAGGGTGAGTGAGAGGGTTAGGTTTAGGGTTAGGATTAGGTTTAGGGTGAGGGTGAGTGTGAGGGTTAGGGTTAGGTTTATTGTTAGGCTTAGGTTTAAGCTGAGGGTGAGGGTGAGTGTGAGGTTTAGGGTTATGTTGACTGTGAGCATTAGGTTTAGGGTGAGGGTGTGGTTGAGGGTTAAGGTGAGGGTTAGGGTGAGGGTTAGGGTGAGGGTTAGATGAGGGTGAGAGTTAGGGTTAGGGTGAGTGTTAGGGTGAGGGTTAGGGTGAGGGTTAGGGAGAGTGTGAGGGTTAGGGTTAGGCTGAGGTTTAGGGTTACTGTGAGGGTTCATGTTATGTTTACTCTTAGTGTTAGGGTGAGGGTAAGCGTTAGGTTGAGGATTAGGTTAGGGTGAGGTTTAGTGTTAGTATGAGGGTTAGGGCTAGGGTGAGGGTAAGGGTGAGGGTTAGGGTTAGGGTGATGTTTAGTGTGAGGGTGAGCGTTAGGGTGACGGTGAGTGTGAGGGTTTATTTGAGGGTTTGGGTTAGGGTTAGGGTGAGCTTGAGACTTAGGGATAGGTTTAGGGTGAGGGTGAGGTTTAGGGTTAGGGTGAGGGTTAGTGTTATCGTTAGGGTTAGAGTTAGAATCAGGGTGAGGGTGAGGATTAGGTTAGGGTTAGGGTGAGTTTTAGGATAATGTTAGTGATATTATTAGGGTTGGAGTTAGGGTGAGAGTTATGAGGAGGGTTAGGGTTAGGGATAGGTTTATGATTAGGGTTCGGCTGAGGGTGACTGTGAGGTTTAGGGATAGGGTTAAGCTTAGGTTTAGGGTAAGGCTGAGGGTGACTGTGAGTTTGAGGGTTAGGGTTATGGTGAGAATTAGGTTTGGGGTAAGGGTGAGCGTAAGGGTTGGGGTGAGTGTTAGGGTTTGGGTCAGGGTTAGGTTTCGGTTTAGGGTTAGGGTTAGTTTGGAGGTTAGTGTTAGGGTGAGGGTTAGCGTTAGGGGTAGGGGTAGGTTGAGGGTGAGGTTGAGGGTTAGGGTTAGGATTAGGATTAAGGTGAGCCTGAGAGTGAGGGTGAGGGTGAGGGTTAGGTTTTGGGTGAGGGTTAAGCTAAAGGTTAGGGTGAGTGTTAGGTTTAGGGTGATGTTTAGGTTGAGGGTGAGGGTGAGGGTGAAGTTTCGGTTGTGGGTTTGGGTTAGGGTTAGGTTGAGGGTGAGGGTGAGTGAGAGTGTTAGGTTTAGGGTTAGTATTATGTTTAGGGTGAGCGTGAGTGTGAGGGTTAGGATTAGGTTTATTGTTAGGCTTAGATTTAAGCTGAGGGTGGGGGTGAGTGTGAGGTTTAGGGTTATGTTGAGTGTGGGCATTAGGGTTAAGTTTAGGGTGAGGGTGTGGTTGACGGTTATGGTGAGGATTAGTGTTTGGTTTATGGGGAGGTTTAGATGAGGGTTAGGGTTAGGGTTAGGGTGAGTGTTAGGGTTAGGGTGAGGGTGAGGGTTAGCGTTAGGGTTCGGGTTCGGGTTATGGTGCAGATTAGGGTGAGTGTTAGGTTTACGGTGATGTTTATGGTCAGGGTGAGGGTTAGTTTGAGTGTTTGTGTTAGGTTTAGGGTGAGGTTGAGGGTGAGGGTGAGGCTTAGGGTTAGGGTTAGGGTAAGGGTGACTCTGAGGGTTAGGGTTAGGGTTATGCTTTAGGCTGAGTTTTAGGCTGAGGGTGAGGGTCAGGGCTAGGGTTAGGGTGAGTGTTAGAATTAGGCTTAATGATAGGGTGATATTTAGGGTGAGGGTTGGTGTGAGAGTTATTGTTAGGGTTAGGCTTAGTGTTAGAGTGAGTGTAAGGGTTAGCTTGAGGGTTAGGGTTAGGGATATGTTGAGGGTTGGGATGAGGGTTAGGGTGAAAGTAAGTTTTAGGATGAGGGTTATGGTGAGTGTGAGAGTTAGGGTTAGGGTTAGGTTTAGGGTGAGGGTGAGGTTTAGGGTTATGTTAAGGGTTAGGTTTAGGGTAAGGATGAGGGTTTGGGAGAGGGTTAGGATGAGGGTTAGGGTGAGGGTTCGGGTTAGGGTTCGGGTTAGGGTTCGGGTGAGGGTGGGGGTGAGGTTGAGAGTGAAGGTTAGGGTTAGAGTTAGGATGAGGGTGAGGATTAGTTTAAGATTAGGGTTAGGGTTAGGTTTAGGCTGAGGATGAGTCTGAGGATTTGGGTGAGAATTAGGGTTAGGTTGAGTTTTATGGTTAGGGTTAGGGTGAGGGTTTTTGTTAGGGTTAACTTTAGGATGAGTGTTAGTTTGAGGGGTACGGTATGGTTAAGATGAGCATTAGGGTTAACGTTAGGGATAGGGATAGGGTTAGGGTTAGGGTGAGGTTTAGGATGAGGGTTAGGGTTAGGGTTAGGGTTAGGGTCAGGGTTCGGGTGAAGGTTATGGTTAGTGTTAGGGTTAGGGTGAGGTTTAGGGTCAGGGTGAGGGTTAGGGTTAGTGTTAGATTTATGGTGAGAGTAAGGTTTAACATGAGTTTTAAGATGAATGTGAGGTTTACAGTTAGCATTAGGGTTAGGGTGAGGTTTAGGGTGAGGGTTAGGGTTAGGTATATGGTTAGGGTGAGGTGAGGGTGAGGGTGATTGTGAGGTTTATGGTTAGGGTGAGAGATAGGTTTAAGGTGAGGGTGAGGGTTAGGGTTAGGGTGAGGGTGAGCATGAGGGTGACAGTGAGGCTTAGGGTGTGGGTGAGGGTGAGTGTGAGGGTTAGGGTTAGGGTTAGGTTTAGGGTTAGTGTGAGGGTGAAGTTGAGGGTTAGTGTTTGGAGTAGCGTTAGGTTTAAATTTAGACTGAGGGTGAGCATGAGAGTGAGGGTGACGGTTAGGGTTAGTGTTAGGTTGAGGGTTTGGGTTATTGTGAGGGTTATGGTGAGGGTAAGTCTAAAGGTTAAGGTTAGGGTTACAGTGAGGGTTAGGTTTAGGGTTAGGGTTATTGTTAGTGTTAGGTTAGTGTTAATTTTGCGGTGAGGGTGAGGCTGAGGGTGAGGTTTATGGTTAGGTTTAGGGTTAGGGTTAAGGTTAGGGTTAGGATTAGGCTTAGGGTTAAGTTATGGGCTAGGGTGAAGGTGAGGGTTAGGGTGAGGGTTAGGTTTAGGGTTAGTGTTAAGTTTAGGGTTGGGGTTAGGGATAGGCTTAGTGTTAGGCGGAGGGTGAAGGTGAGGGTGAGGGTTAGGGTTAGGGAGAGTGTTACTGTTAGGGTTAGGGTGAGGGTGAGTGTGAGGGTAAGGTTTAGTCTTAAGCTTAGGCTTAGGTTTAGGCTGAGCCTAAGGGTGAGGGTGAGGGTTAGGGTGAGGGTTATGGACAGGGTGAGGGTTAGCTTTAGTGTTAGGGTTATTGGTAGGATTAGGGTTAGGTTGAAAGTTACTGTGAGGGTGAGGGTTAGGGTTAGGGTTAGGGTGAAGTTTAGGTTTAGGGATAGGGTTAGAGTTAGGGTTAGGGTAAGGGTGAGGTTTAGGGTTAGAGTTAGGTTTAGTGTTAGGGTTAGGGTTAGGGTGAGGATGAGTGTGAGGGTGACAGTGAGGCTTAGGGTGTGGGTGAGGGTGAGTGTGAGGGTTAGGCTTAGGTTTAGGGTTAGGGTTAGTGTGAGGGTGAAGTTGAGGGTTAGTGTTAGGAGTAGCGTTAGGTTTAAAGTTAGGCTGAGGGTGAGCGTGAGGGTGAGAGTTACGGTTAGGGTTAGGGTTAAGTTGAGGGTTAGGGATATTGTGAGGGTTCTGGTGAGGGTAAGACTAAAGGTTAAGGTTAGGGTTACAGTGAGGGTTAGGGTTAGGGTTAAGGTTAGTGTTAGTGTTAGGTTAGTGTTAAGTTTACAGTGAGGGTGAGGATGAGGGTGAGGTTTATGGTTAGGTTTAGGGTTAGGTTTAGTGTTAGTGTTAGGGTTAGGGTTAGGATTAGGCTTAGGGTTAGGGTATGGGCTAGTGTGAGATTGAGGGTTAGGATGAGGGTTAGGTTTTGGGTTAGTGTTAAGTTTAGGGTTGGGGTTAGGGATAGGATTAGTGTTAGGCGGAGGGTGAGGGTGAGGGTTAGGGTTAGGGTTAGGGATGCGGATGAGGGTTATTGTTAGGGTTTGGGTGAGGTTTAGGGTTAGTGTTAGCATTAGGGTGAGGGTTAATGTGAGGGTTAGGGTTAGGGTGAGTGTTACTCTTAGGGTTAGGGTGAGGGTGAGTGTGAGGGTTAGGGTTAGTCTTAGGCTTAGGCTTAGGTTTAGGCTGAGCCTACGTGTGAGGTTTAGGATTAGGGTTATGTTTAGGGTTATGGACAGGGTGAAGGTTAGCATTAGGGTTAGGGTTAAGGATTAGGGTTAGGTTGAAAGTTACTGTGAGGGTGAGGGTTAGGGTTAAGGATAGGGTGAGGCTTAGCGTTAGGAATAGGATTAGGGTAAGGGTGAGGTTTAGGGTTAGAGTTAGGGTTAGTGTTAGGGTTAGGGTTAGGGTGAGGGTTAGGGTGAGGGTTAGGGTTAGACTTAGTCTTAGGCTTAGGCCGAGCATGAGGGTGAGTTTTACGTTTAGGGTTAGTGTGAGGGTTAGGGTTAGGGTTAGTGTTAGGTTAGGGTTAGGGTGAAGGTGAGTGTGAGGGTTAGGGTTAGTCTTAGGTTTAGGCTTAGGCTTCGGCCGAGCTTAAGGGTGAGGGTTAGGGTTAGGGTAAGGGTGAGGGTTAGGGTGTTAGGGTTTGGGTGAGGGTTAGGATGAGGTTTATGGTTAGGATTAGGGTTACAGTGAGGGCTAGAGTGAGGGTGAGGGTTAGGGTTAGCATAAGGGTGAAGTTAGGGTTAGGGTTAGGGTTACATTGAGGGTGAGGTTTAGGGTTAGGTTGAGGGTTAGGGTTAGGGTTAGGGTGATGGTGAGGGTTAGGATTAAGGATATGGTTAGGGTTATTTTTAGTGTTATGTTTAGCGTTAATCTTATGTTGAGGGTGAGGATTAGGCTTATTGTTAGGGTGACGTTTAGGGTTAGGTTTAGGGTTAGGGTTAGGAGGAGGGTTTGGGTTACGGTGAAGGTGTGGGTTAGGGTTAGGGTTAGGGTTAGTGTTATGGTTAGGGTTAGGGTTAGAATAACCGGGAGGGTGAGGATTAGGGTTAGGTTAGGGTTAGGCTTAGGGTTAGGGTTAGGGTTAGGGTTAGGGTGAGAGTTAGGAGTAGGGTTAGGGTAAGGGTTAGGATTAGGGTTAGGGTGAGTTTGAGGGTGTGGTTTAGGGTTAGGGTTGAGGTTAGGCTTAGGGTTAGGCTGAGGGTGAGGTTGAGGGTGAGGGTTAGGGTTAGGGTGAAGCTGAGGGTGAGGGTTTGGGTTAGTGTTATCATTAGAGTTAGGGTTAGAATAACGGTGAGCGTGAGGAGTATGGTTAGGTTTAGGATGAGGTTAAGGGTTAGTGTTCCTATTAGTGTTAGGGTTAGGGTTATGGTGAGAGTTAGGAGGAGGGTTAGGGTTAGGGTTAGGGTTAGGTTTAGGTTTAGGGTGAGGGTGAGGGTGTGGTTTAGGGTTAGGTTTGGAGTTAGGCTTAGAGTTAGGCTGAGGGTGAGGTTGAGGGTGAGGGTTAGGGTTAGGGTGAGGCTGAGGGTGAGGGTTAGGGTTAGGCTTAGTGTTAGAGATAGGGTTAGGGTGAGGGTGAGTGTTAAGTTTAGGGTTAGGATTAGGGTTAGGGTGAGTGTGATGTTTAAGGTTAGGGTTAGGGTTAGGCTTAGGTTAAGGTTGAGGGTGAGAGTCAGGGTGAGGGTTAGGGTTAGCGTGAGGGTTGGGGTTAGGGTTAGAGAGGGTCAGGCTGAGGGTTAAGATTAGGCTTAGGGTTAAGTTATGGGCTAGGGTGAGGGTGAGGTTTAGGGTCATGGTTAGGGTGAGGGTTAGTGTGAGGGTTAGGTTTAGGGTTAGTGTTAGGGTTTGGTTTGGGTTTAGAGATAGTCTTACTGTTAGGTGGAGGGTGAAGGTGAGGGTGAGGGTTAGGGTTAGGGTGAGGATGAGGTTTAGGGTTAGAGTTAGCATTAGGGTGAGGGTTAGTTTTAGGATTAGGGTTAGTGTTACAGTTAGGGTTAGGGTGAGGGTGAGTGTGAGGGTTAGGGTTATGTTTAGACTTAGGTTGAGGGTGAGGGTTAGGGTGAGGGTTAGGCTTAGACTTAGGGTTAGATTATAGGCTAGGGTGAGGGTGAGGGTTAGTGTTAGGGTTAGGGTGAGGGTTAAGGTGAGTGTGAGGTTTAAGGTTAGATTAAGTCTTAGGCTTACGCTTAGGCCGAGCATGAGTGTGAGGGAGAGGGTTAGGGTTAGGATGAGGATTAGGGTTTTAGGGTTAGGGTGTGGGTTAGGATGAGGGTGAGTGTTAGGGTTAGCGTTAGGTTGAGGTTTACGTTTAGGGTTAGGGTTACTTTGAGGGTGAAGGTTACGATTAGTGTGAGGGTTAGTTTTAGGGTTAGGGTGAGGGTGAGGTTTAGGATTAGGTTTAGGGTTAGGGTTATTGTTAGTTTTATGGTTAGGGTTAAGTTTACAGTGAGGGTGAGGCTGAGGGTGAGGGTTAGGTTTAGGGTTAGGTTTAGGGTGTGGGTTAGGCTGAGGGTTAGAGTTAGGCTGAGGGTGAGTTTGAGGATGAGGATTAGCTTTTGAGTGATGGTTAGGGTTATGGTTAGGTTGAGGGTTAGGATGAGGGTTAGGGTTGGGATTAGGGTTAGGGTGAGGGCTAGGATGAGGGTGAGTGTTAGGGTTAGGGTGAGGGTTAGGGTTAGGGTTAGGGTGAGGGTTAGGGATAGTGTGAGGGTTAGGGTTAGGGTGAGGTTTAGGGTTACAGTGAGGTTTCGTGTTAGGTTTAGGCTTAGTGTTATGGTGAGGGTAAGGGTTAGGTTGAGGGTTAGGTTAGGGTGAGGTTTAGGGTTAGTTTGAGGGTTAGGGCTAGTGTGAGGGTAAGTGTGAGTGTTAGGGTTAGGGT
Organism: Dipodomys merriami; assembly: GCF_024711535.1. Classification (NCBI taxonomy): domain Eukaryota; kingdom Metazoa; phylum Chordata; class Mammalia; order Rodentia; family Heteromyidae; genus Dipodomys; species Dipodomys merriami. Next base: position 145,076 of record NW_027202632.1, read on the forward strand.
GATGTTTAGGGTGAGGGTGAGTGTTATGGTGAGTGTGAGGGTGAGGGTTCAGTTGAGGGTTTGGGTTAGGGTTAGGGTGAGGTTGAGACTTAGTGTTAGGTTGAGGGTTAGGATGAGGGTTAGGGTTAGGATTAGGGTTAGGGTGAGGGCTAGGATGAGGTTGATGTTTAGGGATAAGGTTAGGCTTAGGCTTAGCGTTAGGCTGAGGCTGAAGGTGAGGGTGAGGGTTAGGGTTAGGGTGATGGTTAGGGTTACAGTTAGGGTGAGGGTTAGGGTGAGGGGGACAGTAAGGATTAAGGTGAGGGTTAGGCTGAGGGTGAGTGTTATGGTAATGTTGAACGTTAGGGTTAGGGTGACGGTTAGGGTGAGGGTTAGGTTTAGATTTAGGGTTAGGTTTAGGGTTAGCATTAGTGTGCGGGTTAGTGTGAGGGTTAGGGTTAGGGTTAGGGTTACGGTTAGGGTTAGGGTGAGGGTGATTGTGAGGGTTAGGGTTAGTCTTAGGCTTATGCTTAGACTAAGGCCCAGCTTGATGATGAGGGTGGGGGTTACGGTTAGGGTGAAGGTTAGGGTTAGGGTAATAGTTAGTGTTAGAGCGAGGTTGAGGGTTAGGGTTAGGCTTAGGGTGAGTTTTAAGTTTAGGGTGATGGTTAGGGTTAGTGTGAGGGTTAGTGTTCGGGTTAAGTTTAGTTTTAGTGTGAAGGTAAGTGTTAGGGTGAGGTTTAGGGTTAGGGTGACATTTAGGTTTAGAGTTAGTGTTAGGGTGCGGGTTAGGGTTAGGGTTAGGGTTAGGTTTAGGGTGAGGTTTAGGCTGGGGGTGAGTGTTAGGGTTAATGTTAGGATTAGGATTAGGGTTAAGGTGAGGGTGAGTGTGAGGGTTAGGTTTAGGGTTAGGTTTAGGATTAGAGTTATGGTGAAGGTGAGCTGAGGGTTAGGGTTAGGGTGAGGGTTGGGGATAGGGTTAGAGTGAGGGTTAGGGTGAGGGTTAGGATTAGGCTTAGGGTTAGGGTATGGGCTAGGGTGAGGGTGATGGTTAGGGTCATGGTTAGAGTGAGGGTTAGGGTGAGGTTTAGGTTTAGGGTTAGTTTTAGGGTTAGGGTTGGGGTTAGGTATATTCTTAGTGTTAGGCGGAGGGTGAGGGTTAGGGTGAGGTTTAGGGTTAGGGTTTGGGAGAGGTTTATGGTTAGTGTTAGTGTAAGGGTGAGGGTTAGTGTGAGTGTTACGGTTAGGGTGAGTGTTAATTTTAGGGTTAGGGTGAGGGTGAGTGGTAGGGTAAGGTTTAGTCTTAGTCTTTGTCTTAGGCTTAGACCGAGCCTAAGGGTGTGGGTGAGGGTTAGGGTGAGGGTTAGGTTTAGGGTGAGGGTTATCGAGAGGGTGAGGGTTAGGTTTAGCATTAGGGTTATTGTTAGGATTAGGTTTAGGTGTGAAGTTACTATGAGGGTGAGGGTTTGGGTTACGGTTATGGTTAGAGTGAGAGTTAGGGTTAGGGTGAGGGTTAAGGTTAGGGTGAGGTTTAGGGTTACTGTGAGAGTTCATGTTAAGTTTAGGCTTAGTGTTAGGGTGAGGGTTAGTGTTAGGTTGAGGGTTAGGTTTGGGTAGGGTTTAGGGTTAGTATGAGGTTTAGGGATATGGTGAGGTTAAGGGTGAGGGTTAGGGTTAGGGTGATGTTTAGGCTGAGGGTGAGGGTTAGGGTGAGATCGAGGGTGAGGGTTCAGTTGAAGGTTTGGGTTAGGGTTAGGGTGAGGTTGAGGGTTAGGATGAGATTTAGGGTTAGGTTTAGGGTGATGGTTAGTGTGAGGATTAGGGATAGGGTTAGGCTTAGGTTTAGGTTTAGGCTGAGGGTGACTGTGAGCATGAGGGTTAGGGTTAGGGTGAGGGTTATTGTTAGGTTGGAGTTTAGGTTTAGGGTGAGGATTAGCGTTAGGGGTAGGGTTATATTGAGGGTGAGGGTGAGGGTTATTGTTAGGATTAGGTTTAGGGTGAGCCTGTTGGTGAGGGTGAGGATGAGGGTTAGGGTTAGGGTGAGGGTTAGGCTAAGGGTTAGGGTGAGGGTTAGGTTTAGGGTGATGTTTAGGTTGAGGGTTTGGGTTAGGGTTAGGGGGAGTGTGAGGGTGAGTGAGAGGGTTAGGATTAGGTTAGGGTTAGTTTTAGGATGAGGGTGAGTGTGAGGTTTAGGGTTAGGGTTATTGTTAGGCTTAGGTTTAAGCTGAGGGAGAGGGTGAGTGTGAGGGTTAGGGTTAGGTTGTGTGTGAGCATTAGGATTAGGTTTAGGTTGAGGATGAGGTTGAGGGTTAGGGTGAGGTTTAGGATGTGGGTTAGGCTGAGGGTTAGATGAGGGTGAGGGTTAGGATTAGGGTGAGGGTTAGGGTTAGGGTGAGGGTGAGGGTTAGCGTTAGGGTGAGGGTTAGGGTTTTGGTACGGATTAGGGTGAGGTTTAGGGTAAGGGTGATGTTTAGGGTGAGGGTGAGGTTTGGTTTGAGGGTTTGCTTTAGGTTTAGGGTGAGGTTGAGTGTGAGGGTGAGGCTTAGGTTTAGGGTTAGGGTGAGGGTGACTGTGAGGGTTAGGGTTAGGGTTAGGCTTTAGGCTGAGGGTTAGGCTGAGTGTGAAGGTGAGGGTGATGATTAGGGTTAGGGTGAGGTTTAGGGTTAGGTTTAGGTTGAGGGTTAGGGATAGTGTGAGGGTTAGGGTTAAGGTGAGGTTTAGGGTTACTGTGAGGCTTCATGTTAGGTTTAGGCTTAGTGTTAGGGTGAGGGTAAGGTTTAGGTTGAGGGTTAGGTTAGCTGAGGTTTAGGGTTAGTATGAGGGTTAGGGATAAGATGACGGTAAGGGTGAGGGTTAGGGTTAGGGTGATGTTTAGGGTGAGGGTGAGGATTAGGGTGAGGGTGAGTGTCAAGGTTCAGTAGAGGGTTTGGGTTAGGGTTAGGGTAAGGTTGAGACTTGGGTTTAGGTTTAGGGTGAGGGTGAGGGTTAGGTTTAGGTTGATGTTTAGGTTGAGGGTCAGGGTTAGGGTTAGGGTGAGGGTGAAGTTTCGGTTGAGGGTTTGGGTTAGGGTTAGGTTGAGGGTGAGGTTGAGTGAGAGGTTTAGGTTTAGGGTTAGGATTAGATTTAGGTTGAGGGTGAGTGTGAGGTTTAGGGTTAGCTTTATTGTTAGTCTTAGGTTTAAGCTGAGGTTTAGGGTGAGTGTGAGGTTTAGGGTTATGTTGAGTGTGAGCATTAGGGTTAGCTTTAGGGTGAGGCTGTGGTTGAGGGTTAGTGTGAGAGTTAGGGTTTGGGTTAGAGTGAGGGTTAGATGAGGGTGAGGGTTAGGTTTACGGTTAGGGTTAGGGTTAGGGTGAGGGTGAGGGTTAGCTTTAGTGTGAGGCTTAGAGTTAGGGTTATGGTGCGGATTAGGGTGAGTGTTAGGGTTACGGTGATATTTATGATATTTATTTATTTATGATATTTATGACATTTATGAGGGTGAGGGTTGGTTTAAGGGTTTGTGTTAGGTTTAGGGTGAGGTTTAGGGTGAGGGTAAGGCTTTGGGTTAGGGTTAGGGTGAGGGTGACTCTGAGGGTTATGGTTAGGGTTAGGCTTTTGGCTGAGGGTTAGGCTGAGGGTGAGGGTGAGGGTTAGGGTTAAGGTGAGGGTTAGGGTTAGGGTTAATGGTAGGGTGATATTTAGGGTGAGGTTTAGTGTGAGAGTTAGTGTTAGGGTTAGGCTTAGTGTTAGATTGAGTGTAAGGGTTCGGTTGAGGGTTAGGTTTGGGGGTAGGGTGAAGGTTGGGATGAGGTTTAGGGTGAGTGTAAGGTTGAGGGTGAGGGTTATGGTGAGTGTGAGGGTGAGGGTTAGGGTTAGGGTTAGGGTGAGGTTGAGGTTTAGGGTTATGATTAGGTTTAGGTTTAGTTTTAGGATGAGGGTTAGGGAGAGTTTTAGGATGAGGGTTAGGGTGAGGATTCGGGTTATGGTTCGGGTTAAGGTTAGGGTGAGGGTGGGGTTGAGGGTGAGATTGAAGTTTAGGGTTAGAGTTAGGATGAGGGTGAGGATGAGTTTTAGGATTAGGGTTAGGTTGGTGTGGGTGAGGATTAGGGTTAGGTTGAGTGTTAGGGTTAGGGTTAGGGTGAGGGTTTGGGTTAGGGTTAAGTTTAGGATGAGAGTTACTTTAAGGGGTACGGTTACTGTTAGGATGAGCGTTAGGCTTAGTTTTAGGGTTAGGGATAGGGTTATGGTAGGGTGAGGTTTAGGATGAGGGTTAGGGTTAGGGTTAGGGTTAGGGTCAGGGTTCGGGTGAAGGTTATGGTTAGAGTTAGGGTTAGGGTGAGGGTTATGGTCAGGGTGAGGGTTAGGGTTAGGGGTAGCTTTATGTTGAGAGTAAGGGTTAGCGTGAGGTTTAAGGTGAGTGTGAGGGTTAGAGTTAGCATTAGGGTTAGGGTGAGATTTAGGGTGAGGGTTAGGGTTAGATTTAGGGTTAGGGTTACGGTGACGGTGAGCGTGAGGGTGACAGTGAGGCTTAGGTTGTGGGTGAGAGTCAGTGTGAGGCTTAGTGTGAGGGTTAGGATTAGGGTTAGTGTTACTTTTTGGGTTAGGGTGAGGTTGATTGTGAGGGTAAGGGTTAATCTTAGTCTTAGGTTAAGCTTAGTCCGAGCCTAAGTGTGAGGGTGATAGTTAGGGTTAGGGTGAGGTTTAGGGTTAGATTGAGGGTTATGGACAGGGTGAGGGTTAGTGTTAGGGTTAGGGTGATTGTTAGGATTAGGGTTAAATTTAAAGTTACTGTGAGGGTGATGGTTAGGGTTAGGGTTAGGTGAGGTTTAGGTTTAGGTTTTGGGTTAGAGTTAGGGTTAAGGCAATGGTGAGGTTTAGGGTTAGAGATAGGGTTATTGTTAGGGTTAGGGTTAGGGTGAGGTTTAGGGTTAGGTTTAGGATTAGGCGTAGGCTTAGGCCGAGCATGAGGGTGAGGGTTAGGGTTAGGGTTAGTGTGAGTGTTAGGGTTAGGGTTAGGGTGAGGGTTAGGCTGAGGTTTAGGTTTAGGGTAGGCGTAGGGTTAGGGTTAGGGTTAGGGTTAAGATAAGGTTTAGATTTAGGGTTATGGTGAGGATTAGGGTTAGGGTTTGGGTTAAGGTGAGAGTAAGGGTGAGAATTAGGGTTAGGGTTAGGGTTAAGGTTAATGTAAGTTTAAGGTTTACAGTTAGGGTTAGGGTTAAGGTTAGGGTTACAGTGTAGGTTAGGTTTAGGTTTAGGGTTAGGGTTATTGTCAGTGTTATTGTCAGGGTTAAGTTTGCGGTGAGGGTGAGGCTGAGGGTTAGGTTTATGGTTAGGTTTACTGTTAGGTTTAGGGTTAGGGTTAGGGTGAGGTTTAAGGTGATGATTAGGGTTAGGGTTAGGATTAGAATAATGGTGTTGGTGAGGGTGAGGGTTAGGGTTAGGGTGAGGGTTGGGGTTAGGGTTAGAATGAGGGTTAGGGTGAGTGTTAGGATTAGGTTTATAGTTAGTGTATGGGCTAGGGTGAGGGTGAGGGTTAGGGTGAGGGTTAGGGTGAGGGTTAGGTTTAGGGTTAGGGTTAGGGTTGGGGTTAGGGATAGTCTTAGTGTTAGGCAGAGCGTGAGGGTGAGGGTGAGTGTTAGGGTTAGAGTTAGAGTATGGGCTAGGGTGAGGGTGAGGGTTAGTGTTAGGTTTAGGGTGGGGGTTAGGGTGAGTGTGAGGGTTATGGTTAGACTTAGGCTTAGGCTTAGGCTTAGGCCGAGCATGAATATGAGGGAGAGGGTTAGGGTTAGGATGAGGTTTAGGGTTTTAAGTTGAGGGTGAGTGTTAGGATGACGTTTAGGGTTAGGATTAGGGTTAGGGTGAGGCCTAGAGTGAGGGTGAGGGTTAGGGTTAGCGTTAGGATGAGGTTTAGGGTTAGGGTTAGGGTTACATTGAGGGTGAGGGTTAGGGTTAAGGTTACGGTTAGGGTGGGGTTGAGGGTTAGGATTAGGTTTAAGGTTAGGGTTATTGTTATTTTTATGGTTAGGGTTAAGTTTACAGTGAAGGTGAGGCTGAGGGTGAACGTTATGGTTAGGGTTAGGTTGAGGTTTAGGGTTAGGCTTAGGGTTAGGGTGAGTGTGAGGGTTTGGATTAAGGTTAGGGTCACGGTGAGGGTGAGGGTTAGGGTTAGGGTTTTGCTGAGGTTTAGGGTTAGGATTAGGGTTAGGGTGAGGTTGAGTTTTAGGGTTAGTAATAGGGTTAGAGTAAGGGTTAGGGTTTGGTTTAGGATTAGGTTTACAGTGAGGGTGAGTGTGTGGATTAGGTTTAGGATTAGGCTTAAGTTTAGGATTAGGCTGAGGGTGATAGTGGGGATGAGGATTAGCTTTTGATTGATGGTTAGGTTTATAGTTAGGTTGAGGGTTAGGATGAGGGTTAGGGTTAGGATTAGGGTTAGGGTGAGGGCTAGGATGAGGGTGATGTTTAGGGTTAGGGTTAGGCTTAGGCTTAGGGTTAGGCTGAGGCTGAAGGTGAGGGTGAGGGTTAGGGTTAGGGTGATAGAGTTACAGTTAGGGTGAGCTTTAGGATGTGGATTAGGGTAAGGGTGAGGGTTAGGGTGAGGGGGACAGTAAGAGTAAGGGTGAGGGTTAGGCTGAGGGTGAGTGTTATGGTAATGGTGAAGGTTAGGGTTAGGGTGAGTGTTAGGGTGAGGTTTAGGTTTAGGTTTAGGGTGAGGGTGAGGCTTACATTGAGGATTAGTGTTAGGGTTAGTTTGAGGTTTAGGGTGAGGATGAGAGTTAGGATTAGGTTGAGGCCTAGGGTGAGGGTGAGGTTTAGGGTTAGGGTTAGGGTGAGGTTTAGGGTTAGTGTGAGGGTTAGGATGAAGGTTAGGCTGAGTGTTAGTGTTAGGGTTAGGGTGAGGATTAGGGCGAGGGTGAGGTTTAAGGTGAGGGTTAGGGTTAGGATGATGACTAGGGTTAGGGTTAGGGTGAGGTTTATGATTAGGGTGATACTTAGGGTGAGGGTGAGGTGTAGTGTGAGAGTGAAGGTGGAGGTGTAGTTGAGGGTTAGGGTTAGGGTGAGGGTTAGGGTGATGGTGACGGTGAGGGTTAGGGTGAAGTTGAGGGTTTGGGATAGGGTTAGTGTGCGGGTTAGGATTAGGGTTAGGGTTAGTGTGAGGGGTAGGGTGAGGGGTAGGGTTAGGGTTAGGGTGAGGGATAGGGTTAATGTGAGGATTAGGGTTACGGTTAGGGTTAGTGTGAGGATAAGGATAAGCGTGAGGGTTAGGTTGACAGTGAGGCTTAAGGGTTAGCGTTAGGGTTAGGGAGAGGGTTAGTGTGAAAGTTAAGGTGAGGGTTAGGGTTAGTATGAGGGTGAGGGTTAGAGTTAGGTTTAGATTGCGGGGTAGGGTTAGGGTGAGATTTAGGTTCTGGTTAGGGTTCGGGTTCGGGTTCGGGTTCGGGTGAGTTTTAGGGTGTGGTTGACGGTTAGGGTTAGGGTGAGGGTTAGGTTTACGGTGAGGATTAGTGTTAGGGTTAGGGTTAGGGTTATAGTGAGGGTAAGGGTTAGGATGAGGTTTAAGGTGAGGGTGAGTTTTAGGAATAGTGTTAGTGTTAGGGTGAGGGTTAGGGTGAGGATTAGGATCCAGGTTAGGTTAGGTGAGGGTGAGGGTTATCGTTAGGTTTAGGGTTAGGTTTAGGGTGAGGGTAAGGTTTAGGGTGAGCGTTAGGGTGAGGGTGAGGGTTAGGGTTAAATTGAGGGTTAGGGTGAGCGTTAGGGTGAGATTTCAGTTGAGGGTTTGGGATAGGGTTAGGGTGAGGTTGAGGGTGAGGGTGAGACTTAGGGTTAGATTTAGGGTGAGGATGAGGTTTAGGTTGAGGTTTAGTGTTTCTGTTAGGGTTAGGGTGAGGGTGAGGGTTAGGGTGATGGTAAGGGTTAGAGTGAGGTTTTCAGGGAAGGTGAGGGTTAGGGATAGCATTAGGGTTAAGGATAGGTTCAGGGTGAGGGTTAGGGTTAGTGTTAGGGTTACGGTGAGGGTGAGGGTTAGGGTTAGGGTTAGGGTGAGGGTTAGGGTTAGGGTTAGGGTGACGGTGAGGGTAAGGTATAGGGTGAGGACTAGGGTTAGTGTTAGGGTTATGGTAAGGTTTAGGTTTAGGGTGAGGGTGAGAGTGAGAGTTAGGTTTAGGATTAGGCTTAGATGTAGGGTTCAGATTAGGGTGAGGGTGAGGGTGAGTGTCAGAGTTAGGTTTAGGGTGAGGGTTAGGGTTAGTGTTAGGGTTATGGTGAGGGTGAGAGTTAGGGTTAGGGTGACGGTGAGGGTAAAGGTCAGGGTGAGGGCTAGGTTAAGGTTTAGGGTTAGGTTCATGTTTAGGTTTAGGGTGAGTGTGAGTTTGAGGGTTTGGTTTAGGATGAGGCTTAGGTGTAGGGTTCGGCTTAGGGTGATGGTGAGTGTGAGTGTGAGAGTTAGGTTTAGGGTGAGGGTTAGGTTTATGGTTATTTTTAGGGTGAGGGTGAAGGTGAGGGTTAGTGTTTGGGTGAGGGTTAGGGTTAGGGTTAAGTTTAGGGTGAGGATTTAGGTTAGTGTTAGTGTTAGGATGAGGATTAGGCTGAGGGTTAGGTTTAGGTTTAGGGTGAGGGTAAGTGTTAGGGTGAGGGTTAGGTTTAGGATTAGGGTTAGGTTTAGGGTGAGTGTTAGGGATAGAGTTAGGATTAGGGTGAAGGTTTTGTTTAGGGTTAGGTTTAGAGTTAGGGTGAAGGTGAGGGTGAGGGTTAGCGTTTGGATTAGGGTTAGGGTTAGGCTGAGGTTGATGTTGAGCGTGAGGGTTAGGGTTAATGTGAGGGTTAGAGTTAGGGTTATCTTTAAGGTTAGGGTGAGGGTTAGGGTTAGGGTTAGGATGAGGGTAAGGGTTAGGGTAAGGGTGAGGGTGACGGTTAGGGTTAGGCTTAGGGTTAGGGTGAGGTTTAGGGTGAGGGTTAGTGTTAGGGTTAGGGTTAGGGTTAGGGTGAGGGATAGGGTGAGGGTAAGAGTTAGGGTGAAGTTTTGGGTGAGGGTGAGGGATAGGCTTAAGGTCAGGGGAAGGGTTAGGGTCGAGGTTTCGGGTGAGGTTGAGGGTTAATGTTAGAATTAGGGTTATGGTGAGTGTGAGGGTTAGCGTGAGAGTTAGGGTTATGGTTAGGGATATGGTGAGGATTAGGGTTAGGGTTAGGTTTCCTGTGAGGGGTAGGGTTAGGGTTACAGTTAGGGTGAGGGTTAGGGTGAGGGTAACAGTAAGGGTAAAGGAGAGGTTTAGGATGAGGATTAGGGTTAGGGTTAAGGTGAGGGTGAGGATTAGATTAAGGATTAGTGTTAAGTTTAGAGTGAGGTTTAGGGTGAGGATGAGTGTTAGGGTTAGGGTGAGGGCTAGGGTGAGGCTGAGGGATAGGGATAGGGTTAGGTTGAGGTTTAGGGTTAAGGTGAAGGTTAGGGTTAGTGTGAGTGTTAGTGTTAGGACTAGGTTTACTTTTAGGGTGAGTGTAAATGTTAGGGTGAGGGTTAGCGTTAGGGTGAGGGTTATAGATAGGGTTAGTGTTAGTGTTAGGTTCAGGGTTATTGTTAGGGTTAGGGTTAGGGTTACAGTTACGGTGAGAGTGAGGGTGAGGGTTAGGGTTTATGTGAGGGTTAGTGTTAGGGTGAGGGCTAAGGTTAGGTTTAGGGTTAGGGTGAGGTTTAGATTTAGTGTGAAGGTGAGGCTGAGGGTCAGAATGAGTTTAGGGTGAGGGTTAGGTTTATGGATAGGGTTAGGGTGAGAATGAGGGTTAGGGTGAGGGTGATGGTGAGGGTGAGGGTGAGGATTAGGTTTAGGGTGAGGGATAGGGTTATGGTTACAGTTAGGGTGAGTGTGAGTGTCTGGGTTATGGTGAGCGTGATGGTGAAGTTGAGGGTGAGGGTGAGGGTTAGGATTTGGGTTAAGGTTAAGTTTAGGGTTTGGGTTAATGTTAGGTTGAGGGTTAGGGTTAGGATTAGGATGAGGGTTATCCTGAGGGTTAGGTTTATGGTTAGGGTGTGGGTAAGGGTTAGGGTGAGGGTGAGGGTTAGGATTAGGATTAGGGTTAGTTTTAGGGTGAGGGTTAGGGAGAGAGTTTTGGTTAGGGTGAGGTTGAAAATTAGGGTTTGGTTTTGGATTAGGTTCAGGGTTAGGCTGAGTGTGAGGTTGAGGGGGAGGGTGACGGTTAGGGTGAATGTTAGGGTTAGGGTTAGTGTTAGGATGAGGGTTAGGCTGAGGGTTAGGTTAGGTTTCGGGTAAGGCTAAGGGTTCGGGTGAGAGTGAGGGTTAGGGCTAGGTTTAGGGTTAGGGTGACGTTTAGGGTGAGGTTTAGTTTTAGGGTTAGCTTTAGGGTTAGATTGAGCATGAGGGTGTGGGTAAGGGTAAGGGTGAGGTTTAGGATGATGGTGAGGGATAGGGTTAAGGTGAGGGTAAGGGTTACGGCGAGGCATAAAGTGAGGCTGAGTGTTAATGTAGCATTAGGTGTACGGTGAGGGTGAGGGTTAGGGTGAAGTTTAGGGTTAAGGTTAGGGATAGGGTGAGGGTTAGGTTTAGGATTACGGTGAGGCTTAGGGGTTAGGGTTAGGGTGAGTTTGAGGGTGAGGGTAAGGGTTAGGGTGAGGGTTATGGTGAGGTTGAGGTTTAGTGTTAGCATTAGGGTTAGGGTCAGGGTTTGGGTTAGGGTTAGGATTAGGGTTAGGGTGAGGGTGAGGGTTAGGATGAGGGGGAGTTTTAGGGTGTATGTGACGGTTAGGGTTAGGGTGAGGGTTAAGGTAATGGTGAGGGTTAGGGTGAGGGTGAGGGTTAGGGTTAGGGTGAGGGTTAAGTTTAGGGTGATGTTTAGGGTGAGGGTGAGGTTTAGGGTGAGGATTAGTGTAAGGGGGAGGATTAGGGTTAGGGTTTTGGTGAGGGTTAGGTTTATGTTTAGGGTGAGGGTGAGGGTTAGGATGAGGGTGAGGGTGAGGGTGAGGGTGGAGGTTTAGGTGAGGATTAGGGTTAGGGTTAATGTTAAGATGAGGGTGAGGGTTAGAGTTAGGGTTAGGGACAGGGTTAGGGTTAGGGTGAGGTTTAGGGTTAGGGTGAGGGTGAGGGTGAGGGTTATGGTTACGGTGAGCTTTAGTGTTATGGTTAGGGTGAGATTATGTGTGAGGATTAGTGTTAGGGTTAGGGTTATGTTGAGGGTAAGGGTTAGGGTGAGGTTTAGGGTGAGAGTGAGGGTTAGGGTTAGCGTTAGGGTTAGGGTGAGGGTTAGAGTTAGTGTTAGGCTGAGGGTTAGAGTTAGGGTGATGTTTAGGCTGACGGTGAGGTTTCAGCTGAGGATTAGGGTTAGGGTGAGTATTACCGTTAGGGTGAGTGTGAGGGTTAGGATTAGGTTTATGTTTAGTGTGAGGGTAAAGGTTATGGTGAGGGTTATGGTGAGGTTGATGTTTAAGGTTAGCATTAGGGTTAGGTTTAGGATTAGGGTTAGGGTTATTATTAGGGTTAGGGTGAGGGTGAGGGCTAGTGTTAGCATTAGGGTTAGGGTTACGGTTAGGGTGAGGGTGAGGGATTTGTTTAGGAAAGGATTAGGGTTAGGGTTAGGGTGAGGATTAGGGTGACGGTGAGGTTTAAGTTGAGGATTAGGGTTAGGGTGAGGATTAGGGTTAACGTTTGTGTTTGGGTTAGGGTTAGGGTGATGTTTAGGGTGAGGGTGATGGTTAGGGTGGGGGTGAGGCTGAGAGTGAGGGTGAGGGTGTAGGTGAGTGTTAGGGTGGTGCTGATGGTTGGGGTGACGGTGAGGGTTAGGGTAAAGTTGAGGGTGAGGGTTCGGTTAGGGTTAGGGTGAGGGTTAGGGTTAGGGTTAGGGTTACTATGAGGATAAGGGTTAGGGTGAGGGTTAGGGTGATAGTGAGGATTAGGGTTAGCATTAGGGGTAGGGGTAGGTTTAGGATGAGGGTTAAGGTGAGGTTTAGGGTTAACATGAGGGTGAGGGTTAGAGTTAGGTTTAGGGTGAGGGTTATTGTTAGGGTTAGGGTTAGAGTGAAGGTTAGTGTGAGGGTTAGTGTGAGCATGAAGGTGAGGTTAAGGGTGAGGGTGAGGGTTAGGTTTTAGGAGAGGGTCAGGTTTACGGTTAGGGTTAAGGTTAGGGTGACGGTTAGGGTTAGGGTTAGGGTTAGGATGTGGGTTAGACTGAGGGTTAAGTTTAGGTTTAGGGTGAGGGTAAGGTTTAGAGTGAGGGTAAGGGTTACAGTGAGGGTGAGGGTTAGGTTTTGGATTAGGGTTAGGGTTAGGTTGAGGGTTTAGGGTTAGTGTTTGGATTAGGGGGAGGGTTAGGGTTAGGCTTAGGGTGAGGTTGAGGATGAGGTTGAGGGTTAGGGTTAATGTGAGGGTTAGGGTTAGGATTAGCGTTAAGGTTATTGTGAGGGTTAGGTTTAGGGTTAGGGTTAGGATGAGGGTTAGGCTGAGGGTTAGTTTTAGGGTTCGGGTGAGGGTAAGGGTTAGGTTGAGGTTTATGGTGAGGGTGAGGGTTAGGTTAAGGATTAGGGTTAGGGTGAGGGTTAGGGTTAGGGTTAGAGTGAGAGTGAGGTTTAGGGTTAGGGTGAGGATGAGGGTTAGTGATAGGGTTGGGGTTAGGGTCAGGGTCAAGGTTAGGGTTACTGTTAGAGTTAGGGTGACGATGAGTGTGAGGGTTAGGGTTAGGTTTAGTTTTAGGGTTAGGGTTAGGCTGAGGGTGAGGGTGAGGGTGAGTTTTAGGTTTAGGATGAGGGTTAGAGTTAGGGTTAGGGTTAGGGTTGGGTTGAGTGTTAGTGTTAGGGTTAGGAAGTGGGTTTGGCTGAGAGTTAGGGTTATGGTTAGGGTGAGGTTTAGGGTTAGTGTGAGGGTTAGGATGATGGTTAGGCTGATTGTTAGGGTTAGTATAAGGGTGAGGGTAAGGGTTTGGGTGAGGGTGAGGGTTAGGTTTAGGGTTAGGTTTAGGGTTAGGTTGAGGGTTAGGGATAGGGTTAGGATTAGGGTGAGGGTTAGGGTGAGGGTTAGGTTTAGGGTTAGCGTTAGGGTGAGGTGTAGTTCAGGGTTAGGGTGAGGGTGAGGTTTAGGGTGACGGTGACGGTAAGGGTTAGGGTGAAGTTTAGGGTTTGGGAAAGGGTTACTGTCAAAGTTAGGCTTAGGGTTAGGGTTAGTGTGAAGTTTAAGTTGAGGGGTAGGGTTAGGGTTAGGGTGAGGTATAATGTTAATGTGAGGATTAGGGTTAGGGTTAGGGTTAGTGTGAGGGTAAGGATAAGAGTGAGGGTTAGGGTGAGAGTGAGGTTTAGGTTTAGGGTTAGGGTTAGGGTGAGGTTTAGGGTGAGGTTTTGGGTTAGAGTTAGGTTTAGGGGCAGGGTTAGGGTGAGGTTTAGGGTTAGGGTTAGTGTTAAGGTTAGGGTGAGGCTTAGGGTTAGGGTTAGTGTTAGTGTTATTGTTAGTGTTATGGTTAGGTTGAAGTTTGCGGTGAGGGTGAGGCTGAGGGTGAGGGTCATGGTTATGTTTATGTTTATGGTTATGGTTAGTGTTATTGTTAGGGTTAGGGTTAGAGTTAAATTAGGTTGAGGGTGAGGGTGAGTGTTAGGGTTAGGGTGAGTTTTAGGGTGAAGTTTAGGGTTAGTGTTAGGGTTAGGTTTAGGGTGAGGGTGAGGTTTAGGATTAGAGTTAGGGTTGAGGGTAGGGTTAGGGTGATTTTTAGGGTTAGGGTTAGGATGAGGGTGAGGGTTAGGTTGAGATTTAGGGATAGGGTTAGGTTTAGGATTAGAGTTAGGGTGAGGGTGAGTGTGAGGGTTAGGGTGAGTCTTAGGCTTAGGCTTAGGGTTTGTCTGAGGGTGATGGTGGCGGTGAGGAATAAGGTTAGGGTGATGGTAAGTGTTAGGATTACTGTTAAAGTTAGGGTTAGGCTTAGAGTTAAGATTAGGGTGAGGGTGAGGTTTAGGGGTAGAGATAGGGTTAGGGTGAGTGCTACGCTTAGGGTGAGGGTTAGAGTGGGGGTGACGGTAAGGTTAAAGGTGAGGTTTAGCCTGAGGGTGAGGATTACGGTAAGGGTTAAGGTTAGGGTTATGGGGAGGGATAGGGTTAGGGTTAGGGTGAGGGTGAAGGTTAGGGTTAGATTGAGGATTAGTGTTAGGGTTAGGATGAGAATTAGGGATAGGGTTATGGTTAGGGTTAGGATTTGAGTTAAGGTGAGTATGAGGTTGAGAGTTAGGGTTAGGATTAGGGTTACAGTTAGTGTTAGGCAGAGGGTGAGGGTGAGGGTGAGGGTTAGGGTTAGGGTGACCTTTAGGGTTAAGGTTAGGGTGAAAGGTAGGGTTAGTGTTAGGGAGATTGTTAGGGTTAGGGTGAGGGTTTGGTTTAGTTTGAGGGTTAGGGTGAAGGTGAGTTTGAGACTGAGGGTTAGGGTGAGGGTGATGGTGACGGTGAGGGTTAGGGTTAGGATTCTGGTTAGGGTTAGGGTGAGGGTTAGGGTTAGGTTTAGGGTTAGGGTGAGGGTAAGGTTGAGGGTGAGGGTTAGGGTTATGGTTAGGTTTAGCGTTAGGGTTAGGTATCAGGTAAGGTTTAGGTTTAGGATGAGGGTTAGGTTTAGGTTTAGGGTGAGGGTTAGGGTTAGGGTTAGGTTTAGGGTGAGGGTTAGTGTTAGGGTTAGGGTGAGGGTGAGGGTTAGGTTGAGGGGTAGGGTTAGGGATAGGGTAAAGGTCAGGGTTAGTGTGAGGGTGAGGGTGAGGTTTAGGTTTAGGGTGAAGGTTAGAGTGAGGTTTTGGATTAGGGTTAGGGTTAGGGTTAGGGTGAGGGTGAGGTTTAGGATTAGCGTTAGGTTTAGGGGCAGGATTATTGTGAGGTTTGGGGTTAGGATTACGGTGAGCTTGGGGGTTAGGGTTAGGTTGAGGTTTAGGGTTAGCCTTAGGATTAGGGTGAGGGTTAGTGTTAGGGTTAGGGTGAGGTTTAGGGTGAGGTTTTGGATTAGGGTTAGGGTTAGGGTTAGGGTGAGGGTGAGGTTTAGGGTTAGAGTTAGGTTTAGTGGCAGGTTTAGGGTGAGTTTTAGTGTTAGGGTTAGGGTGAGTGTTAGGGTTAGGGTTGTTGTTTGGTTTAGGGTTATTGTTAATTTTATTGTTAGGGTTCAGTTTGCGGTGAAGGTGAGGCTGAGGGTGAGGGTTATGGTTAGTGTTAGGTTTAGGGTTAGTGTTATTGTTAGGGTCAGAGTTAGAGTTAAGGGTAGGTTGAGGGTGAGGTTGAGGGTAATGGTTAGAGTGAGGTTTAGTGTGAGTTTTAGGGTTAGGGTTAGGGTTAGGGTTAGGGTGAGGGTGAGGTTTAGGGATAGAGTTAGGATTAGGGGGAGGGTCAGGGGTAGGTTTAAGTTTAGGGTTAGTTTGAGGATGAGGGTTCGCTTGATGTTTAGGGATAGGTTTAGGTTTAGGATTAGGGTTCAGGTGAGGGTGAGTGTGAGGGTTAGGGTGAGCGTTAGGCTTAGGCTGAGGGTTAGGCTGAGGGTGAGGGTGGGGTGAGGATTAGGGTTAGTGGGATGGTAAGGATTAGGGTTAGTGTTATTGTTAGGGTTAGGGTTAGAGTTACTCTGAGGGTGAGGGTGGGGGTGAGGGTTAGTGTTAGGGTTAGTGTGAGGTTTATGTTTAGGGTTATTGTTAGGGTTATTGTGAGGGTGAGGTTTAGGGTTAGATATAGGGTTAGGGGAAGGCTTAGGGTGAGGGTGAGTGTTAGAGTTAGTGTTAGGGTTATGGTGAGTTTGAGGGTTAGGTTGAGGTTTAGGGTTAGGGTTAGGGTTAGTATGAGGGTTAGTGTTAGGGTTAGGATTAGTGTTAGTGTGAGCGTAAGTTTTAGGGTGCAGGTTTGGGTTAGGGAGAGGGTTATGGTTAGGGTGAGGGTTAGGGTTAGGATTATTGTTAGGGTTATTCTGAGGTTGAGGGTGAGGGTGAGGGTTAGGGTTAGGGTGAGGTTTAGGGTGAGGGTTAGGGTTAGGGTTACAGTAAGCGTGAGGGTTAGGGTTAGTTTGAGGTTTAGGGTTAGGGTTAGGGTGGGGGTTAGGCTTAGGATGAGGATTAGGGTTAGGATAAGAGTTAGGGTGAGGGCTAGGGTGATGGTGACGTTTAGGTTTACTGTTAGGGTGAGTTTTAGGGTTAGGGTGAGCGTTAGGATGAGAGTTAGGGTTACCGTGAGGGTTAGGGTTAGGGTTAGGTTTAGGGTGAGGTTTAGTGTTAGGGTTAGGGTGAGGGTGAGGGTTAGGTTGAGGGGCAGGGTTAGGGATAGGGTAAAGGTTAGGTTTAGAGTGAGGGTGAGGGTGAGGTTTAAGTTTAGGGTGAGGGTTAGGGTGTGGCTTAGTGTGAGGTTTACTTTTAGGGTAAGGGTTAGGTCCAGGGTGAGTGTTAGTTTTAGGTTTAGGTTTAGGGTTATGGTGATGCTGAGGGTTAGGGTTAGGGTTAGTGTGAGGATAAGGGTTAGGGTGAGGATTAGGGTGAGGATGAGAGTTAGGGTTAGCATAAGGTTTAGGGAGAGGTTTAGGGTTAGGGTTAGGGTAGGGTAAGGGTTAGGGTTAGCATGAGGGTTAAGGTTAGGGTGATGTTTAGGGTGACGGTGAGGGTTAGGGTGAGGGTTAGGTTGAGCGTGAGCGTTAGGGTGAGGGTGAGCGTGAGTGGGAGGGTGACCATGAGGGTTAGTGTTAGGGTTAGATTTAGGGTGAGGATAAGAGTTTGGGTACTATTAGGTTTAGGGTAAGGGTTAGGCTGAGGGTGAGAGTGAGGGTCAGGGTTAGGGTTTCGGTTAGGTAAGGGTTAGGGTTATGTTTAGGGTGAGGATTATGGTGAGGGTGAGGATTAGGGTTAGGTTGAGGGTTAGGCTTAGTGTGAGGGTTACGGTTAGGGTTAGGGTTAATGTGAGGATAAGGGTTAGGATGAGGGTTAGGTTGAGAGTGAGGGTTAGGGTTAGCGTTAGGGTTAGGGTGAAGGTTAGTGTGGGGGTTAGGGTGTGGGTTCGGGTTCGGGTTAGGGTTGGGTGAGGGTTAGGTTGAGCGTAAGGTTTAGGGTGAGGGTTAGATTGAGAGTGAGGGATAGGGTTATGGTGAGGGTAAGGGTTAGGGTTAGGGTGAATGTGAGGGTGATGTTAAGGGTAAGGTTTAGGGTCCAGGTTAGGGTGAGGGTGAGGGTTAGGGTTAGCATTAGGGTTAGGGTTAGGTTTAGGTTGAGTTTTAGGGTTTGGGTTAGGGTTAGGTTTACGGCGAGGGTAAGGGTTAGGATGATAGTTAGGGTGAGAGTGAGGGTTAAGTTTAGGTTTAGGGTTAGGGTGAGTTTGAGGGTGAGGGTTAGGGTTAGGGTTAGGGTGAGTGTTAGCGTGAGGCTTAGGGTGAAGGTTAGGATTCGGGTTAGGCTTTGGGTTAGGGTGAGGGTTAGGGTGAGGGGAGGGGTTAGAGTGAGTGTTAGGGAGAGGGGAGGGATAGGGTTATGGTGAGGGTAAGTTTTAGGCTGAGGCTTAGGTTGAGAGTGAGCATTTGTGTTAGCATCAGGTTTGTGTTGAGGGTGAGGGTTAGAGTTAGGCTGAGGGGTAGTTTAAAGGTTAGGGTTAGGGTTAGGTTTCGGGGGATGTTAAGGGTTAGGGTAAGGGTGAGGTTTAGGGTTACACTTAGGTTGAGGGTGAGGATTAGGTTTAGGGTAAGGGTGAGTGTGAGTGTGAGGGTTAGGTTTAGGATTAGGGTTAGGGTTAGGCTGAGGTTGAGGGTATGAGTGAGGGTGAGGGCTAGGGTTAGGAGTAGAGGTAGGGTTAGGTTTAGGTTTAGAGTTAATATTAGGGTTAGGGATAGGATTAGGCTGAAGGTGAGGGTGAGGGTGAGGGTGAAGATGAGGTTTAGGGTTAGATTTAGGATTACAGTTAGGGTTATGTTGAGCGCTAGGATGAGGGTGAGGGTTAGGGTTAGCGTTAGGGTTAGGGTGAGGCTTAGGGTGAGGGTTGAGTGTTAGGGTTAGGCTTAGGTTGAGGGTGACAGTTAGGATTAGGGATAGGGATACCGTTAGGCTGAGGTTGAGGATGAGGGTGAGGTTTAGTGTTAGGGTTACGGTTAGGGTGAGGGCTCGGGTGAGGGTGAGGGGTAGGGTGAAGGTGAGTGTGAGGGTGAGGGTCTTGATTAGGTAATGTTAGGGTTAGGGTGAGGATTAGCTGAGTGTTAGGGTGAGGGTGTGGGTTCGGGTGATGGTGAGGGTTCGGGTTAGCATTAGTGTTATGTTAGGTTTAGGTTGAGTGTTAGGGTTAGGGTTAGGGTGAGGGTATGCGTTAGGGTGAGGGTTACAGTGAGGGTGAGGGATAAGGTTAGTGTTAGGGTTAGGGTGAGCATTTGGATGAGGGTTAGGTTTAGGGTTAGGGTGAGGGATAGGGGTAGGGTTGAGTTAAGGGTTAGCGTTAGTGTGAGGTGTAGGGTTAGGGTTAGGGTTAGTGTGAGTATAAGGGATATGGTGAGGGTTAGGGTGAGGGTGAAGAATAGGGTTAGTGTAAGGGTTAGGGTGAGTGTTTGGATGAGGATTAGGTTCAGGTTTAGGGTTAAGGTGAGGGTTAGGATGAGGGTAAGTGTTAGGGTGATGTTTAGGTTGTGGTTGAGTATTAGGGTTAGCATCAGTCTTAGTGTGAGGGTTAGGGTTAGGTATGGCATTAGGCTTAGGGTTAGTGTTAGGGTGAGGGTTAGGATTAGGGTTAGCATTAGGTTTACGGTTATGGTTACCGTGAGGGTTTGGGTGAGGGTTAGGTTTAGGATTAGGTTTAGGGTGAGGCTGAGGTTGAGGATGAGGTTGAGGTTGAGGGTTAGGGTTAGGGTTAGGCTTAAGGTGAGGGCTAGGGTGAGGGCAAAGGTTAGGATGAGGGTTAGGGTGAGGGTGCGGTTTTCGGTTAGGAAAGGGTTAGGGTTAGGTTTAGGGTGAGGATTAGGCTGAGGCTGAGGTTGAAGGTGAGGGTTAGGGTTAAGGTGAGGGTTAGGGTTAGGTTTAGGCTGAGGGTTAGGGTTAGGGTGATTTTTAGGGTGAGGGTGAGGGTGAGGGTTAGGGTTAGGGTGAGGGTTAGGGTGACAGTGAGGGTTAGGTTGAGGGTTAGGGCTAGTGTGAGGGTTAGGATTAGGATTAGGGTGAGGAAAAGGTTTAGGGTGAGAATTAGGATGATACTAAGATTTAGGGTTATGTTTAGCATTAAGGGTAGTGTGAGGTATAGGTTTAGAGTTCAGGTGTTGGTTAGGTTGAGGGTGAGGGTTAGAGTTATGGTTAGGGTGAGGGTTAGGTTTGGGGTGAATGTTAGTGTTACGGTTAGGATGAGGCTGAGGGTGAGGGTTTGGTTTCGCGTGAGGTTTAGGGTGTGGGTTAGGGTTAAGGTTGTGGTGAGGGTAAGGTTTAGGGTGAGATTTAAGGTGAGGGTTAGGGTTAGGTTGAGGGTTAGGGTGACGTTGAGGGTTAGGGTGACAGTGAGGGTTAGGTTCAGGGTTAGGCTTAGGGTGAGGGTTAAAGTGAGGGTTAGGGTTAGGGTTAGGTTTAGGGTTAGTGTGAGAATTAGGGTTAGTTTTAAGTTTATAGTGAGGGTAAGGTTTAAGGTGAGGTTTAGGCTGAGGGTAGGTTTAGGGTAAGGGTGAGGGAGAGGGTGAGGGTAAAGATTAGAGTGAGGGTTAGGCTGAGGTTGATGGTTAGGGTTAGCATTAGGTTTAGGGTTTGGGTTAGGGTGAGGGTTAGGGTTAGGGTTATGGTGAGGATGATGTTTAGGGTTAGCATTAGGTTTAGGGTTAGCTTGAGGGTGAGGGTTAGGGTTAGGTTTAGGGTGAGTGTTAGGTTCAGGTTTATGGTCAGGGGTAGAGTGAGGGTTAAGGTTAAGTTGTGGGTTCCAATTAGGGTGAGAGTGAGGCTAAGGATTCTGGTGAGGTTTAGGGTGTGTGTGAGGGTTAGGGTTTGAATTAGAGTTAGGGTTAGGGTGAAGGTGAGGGTGAGGGTTAGGGTTAGGGATACGGTTAGAGTGAGGGTCAGGGTGAGGGTGAGGGTCACGTTTAGGGTTAGGATTAGTGTAAGGTTGAGGGCTAGGTGAGGGTGAAGGTTAGGGTTTGGTTTAGGGTGAGGGTAAGTGTTAGGGTGACGGTTAGGGTTAGGGTTGGGATGAGGTTGAGGGTTAGGTTTAGTGTGAGGTTGTGGGGTAGGGTTAGGGTAAGGTTAAGGGTTAGAGTGAGGGTTAGGGTGAGAGTTAGTGTTAGGGTTAGTGTGAGTGTGAGGGTGAGGGTTAGGGTGATGTTTAAGCTGACAGTGAGGGTTAGGGTGAGGGTTAGTTTTAGGTTTAGTGGTAGCGTTACAGTGAGGGTTAGGGTCATGGAAAGGATTAAGGTGAGGGTTAAAGTGAGGGTGAGGGTTAGGGTTAGGTTTAACGTGTGGGTTATGGTTAGGGTTAGGATTAGGGTGAGGTTTAGGGTGAGGGGTTGGGTCAGGGTTAGTGTGAGGTTTAGGGTTAGTGTGAGGTTTTGGGTTTGGTTTAGGGTAAGTGTGAGGATAAGGGTTAGAGTGAGGGATAGGGTTATTGTTAGGGTTAGGGTGAGGGTAAGTCATAGGATTGGGGTTAGGGTAAGGGTGCTTGTGAGGGTGATGGTCAGTGTTAGATTTATGGTGAAGGTGAGGTTTGGGTTTAGGATTAGGGTTAGGGTTAGTTTTAGGGTGAGAGTGAGGGTTAGGTTTAGGATTAGGGTTAGGGTTAGGCTTAAGGTGAGGGTGAGGGTGTGGGTGAGGGTTAGGGAGAGGATTAGATTTAGATTTAGGGTTAGGGTGAGAGTGAGGGTTAGGTTGAGGTGAGGGTTCAGGTTTGGGTGAGGGTGAGGGTTAGGGTTAGAGTTAGGATGAGTGTTAGGGTTAATGTGAGGCGTAGGGTTAGGGTTAGGGTGAGGGTGAGGTTTAGGTTTAGTGTGAGGGTTAGGGTTAGTGTTAGGGTTAGGGTAAGGTTAAGGGTTAGGGTGAGGTTTAGCGTGAAGGAGAGGCTTATGATTAGGGTTAAGGTGAGGGTTAGAATGAGGGTGAGGTTTAGGGTGAGGTTGAAGGTTAGGGTGAGGGTGAGTTTTAGGGTTAGGGTTAGGTTTAAGATGTGGGTTAGGTTTAGTGTTAGGGTTAGGCTGATGGTTAGGTTTGGGGTTAGGGTAAGGTTGAGGGTGACGGTGAGGGTTAGGGTTAGGTTTAGGGTGAGTGTGAGGGTTAGGTTTAGGATTAGTGTTAGTATGATGGTGATGGTGAAGTTTACACTTACTGTTAGCTTTGGGGCGAGGGTGAGGGTGAGGGGGGGTTTTAGGGTGTGGGTGACGGTTAGGTTTAGGGTGAGGTTTAGGGTGATGGTGAGGGTTAGGTGAGGGTGAGATGTAGGCTTAATGTTAGAGTTAGGCTGAGGGTTAAGATCAGAGTCAGGATTAAGGTGAGGGTTAAGGTGAAGGTTAGGTTTAGGGTTAGGTTTAGGGTTAGTGTGAGGATTAGGTTTAGGGTGAGGGTAAGCTTTAGGGTGAGGGTTAGACTGAGGGTGAGGGATAGGTTTAGTGTTAGTGTTAGGGTGAGCATTTGGGTGAGGGTTAGGTTCAGGGTTAGGGTTAGGGTGAGTGTTAAGGTGATGGCAAGTGTTAAGGTTAGGTTTAGGTGGACGGTGAGGGATAGGGTTATGGTGAGGTGTGGGTGAGGGTGAGGGTGAGGGTTAGGGTTAGGGTTAGGTTGAGGGGAAGGTATAGGTTGAGGGTAAGTACTAGGGTTAGGCTGAGGGTGAGGGTGAGGTTGAGGTTTAGGGTTAGGGTTAGGGTTAGGGTTAGTGTGAGGGTTAGTGTTAGTGTTAGGGTTAGGGTTAGTGTGAGGGTAAGTGTTAGGGTGAGGGTTTGGGTTAGGGTGAGTGTTATGGTTAGGGTGAGGGTTAGGGTTAGTTTTATTTTTAGGGTTAGTGTTATGGTAACGGTGAGGGTGAGGTTTAATGTTAGGGTTAGGATGAGATTTAGGTTTAGGGTTAGGATGAGCGTTAGGCTGAGGGTTAGGTTTAAGGTTAAGTGTGTGGGTTAGGGTTAAGGTTAGGGTGAGGGTGAGGGTTCGGGTTAGGGTTAGCTTGAGATTAGGTTTAGGGTTAGAGTTAGGGTGAGCCTGAGGGCTAGGGTGAGGCGTAATGGTAGGGTTAGGGTGAGGGTGAGGGTTAGGTTTAGTGTGAGGGTTAGGGTTAGGGTGAGGGTGAGGGTTACGGTTAGGGTAAGGGTAAGGGTGAAGATGAGGCTGATTGTTAGTGTTAGGTTTAGGGTGAGGGTGACCGTTAGATTTAGGATGAGGGTTAGGGTTAGGGTGAGGGTGAGGGTTAGGTTTAGGATTACGGTTAGGGTTAGGCTTAGGGTGAGGGTCACGGTGAGGGTGAGGTTGACGGTAAGGGTTAGGGTAAGGGTTAGGGTTACGGTAAGTGTGAGGGTGAGGGTTAGGGTAAGGGTTAGGGTTACGGTAAGGTTGAGGGTGAGGGTTAGGGTTAAGGTGAGTGTGAGGTTAGGGTTAGAGTTAGGGTTAGCGTGAGGGTTTTGCTTAGGGTTAGGGTTAGGGTGATGGTGAGGGTTAGGGTGAGTTTGTGGTTGAGGTGAGGGGGAGGGTGAGGTTTAGGGTGTGGTTTAGTGTTAGGGTTAAGGTGAGGGTTAGGGTTCAGGTGAGTGTGAGGGTTAGGTTTAGAGTTAAGTTTAGCATGAGGGTTATGGTTAGGGTTAGGTTTAGGGTGATGGTGAGGTTGAGGGTGAGGTTGAGGGTGAGGGTGAGGACGAGGGTTAGAGTGAGGGTGAGCATTAGGGTGAGAGTGTGGGTTCCGGTGAGGGGGAGGGGGAGGGTTATGGTTAGGGTTCGGGTTAGAGTTAGGTTGAGGGTGTGGGTGAGGGTTAGGTTTAGGATTAGGATTAGCTTTAGGGTTAGGCTGAAGGTGAGTGTTAGGGTGAGGTTAGGGTTTGGGTTAGGTGGAGGGTTAGGTTAATGTTAGGGTTAGGGTTAGGGTGAGGGATAGGGTTAGGGTTAGGGTTAGGATGAGGGTTAGGCTGTGGGGTAGGCTTAGGGTTAGGGTGAGGCTTAGGTTTAATGTGAGTTTTAGGGTTAAGTTTAGGTTCATGATTAGGTTTATGGTGAGGAGAAGGGTTAGGGTGAGGGTTAAGATGAGGGTGAGGTTTAGGTTTTGGGATAGGGTTAGGGTAATTTTAGTGTGAGGGCTAGAGTGGGTGTGAGGGTTAGGGTTAGAGTTAGGTATAGGGTGAGGATTAGGTTTAGGGTTAGGGTTAGGGTTCGGGTGAGTCTTAGGCTGAGGGGTAGGGTTATGGATAGGTTGAGGGTTAGGTTTAGTGTGAGGGTTAGGGTTTGGGGTAGGGTTAGGGTTAGGGTGAGGTTTAGGCTGATGGCTAGGGTTACAGTTAGGGTGAGAGTTAAGTTTAGTGGGAGTGTTAGGGTTAGGTTTAGGGTTAGGGTTAGGGTTCGGTTTCGGTTCCGGTGAGGGTTCGGATTAAAGTGTGGATGAGCGTTAGGGTTAGTGTGAGGACTAGGTTTAGGGTTAGGGTTACTGTTAGGGTTAGGGTTAGAGTGAGGGTAAGGGTTACAGTTAGGGTGATTGTGAGGGTAAGGGTTAGGGTTAGTGTTAGGTTTAGGGTGAGAGTTCGGGTTAGTGTGAGGGTTAGAGTTAGGGTGAGGGTTAGGGTGAGGTTTAGGATTAGTGTTAGGGTTAGGGTGAGGTTGAGGTTTAGTGTTAGTGTTAGTGTTAGGGTTATTTTTAGGGTTAGGGTGCGGGTGAGGTTGAGGGTGAGGGTGAGGTTTAGGGCTAGGTTAGGGTTAGGTTTAGCCAGAGGGTGAGGGTGAGGTTGATGGTTAGTGTTAGGGTTAGGGTGAGGATGAGGGCTATGGTGAGGGTGAGGTTTAGGGTGTGGGTGAGGGTTAGGTTTAGGGGGAGGGTTAGAGTGATGGTGAGGATTAGGTGAGGGTGAGATTTAGGTTTAGTGTTAGAGTTAGGCTGATGGTTAAGATCAGGGTCAAGATTAAGGTGAGGGTTAAGGTGAGGGTTAGTGTGAAGTTGAGGGTGAGGCTTTCCTTTATGTCAGGGTTAGGGGTAGGGTAGGGATTAGGGTGAGGGTGAGGGTGAGGGTGTAGTTTACATCAGGGTTAGGGTTAAGCTGAGGTTAGGGTTAGGGTGAGGTTTAGGGTTAGTGTTAGGATTAGGGTTAGGGTGAGGGTGATGTTTAGGGTGAGGGTGAGTGTTAAGGGGAGGGTTAGATTGAGGGTCAGGGTTAGGGTTAGTGTTAGGGTTATGGTGAGGGTGATGTTTAGGGTGAGGGTGAGGGTTAAGGGGAGGGTTAGATTGTGGGTCAGGGTTAGGGTTAGTGTTAGGGTTAGCGGTAGGATGAGGGTTAGGTTGACGTTTAGGGTTAGGGTTATTGTTAGAGTTACGGTGAGGGTTAGGCTTAGGGTTAGGGTTAGAGTTAGGGTGAGGGTTAGGGTTAGGGTTAGGATTATGGTAAGGGTTAGGGTTAGCGTGACAGTTAGGTTTAGGTTGAGGTTAAGGGTGACTTTGAGCGTTAGGGTTAGGGTGAGGTAGAGCGTGAGGATTAGGGTGCGGTGAGGGTGAGTGAGAGGGTGATGGTGAGGATTAGGGTTAGGGTTAGGTTTAGGTTGAGGGTAAGAGTTAGGGTTTGGATTAGGGTTAGTGTAAGGGTTAAGCTGAGGGTGAGGGCGAGGGTGAGGTTAAGGGTGAGGCTTTCGGTTTGGTAAGGGTTAGGGTTAGGTTGAGGGTGAGGATTAGGGTGAGGGTGAGGGTTAGGGCTAGGTTGAGCATTACGGTTAGGGATAGGGTTAGGGTGAGGCTTTGGGTGAGAGGTAGGGTTAGGGTTAGGATGAGGGTTAGGCTTAGTGTGACCTTTACGGTAAGGGTTAGGGTTAGTGTGAGGATAAGGTTTAGGGTGAGGGTTAGGTTGAGACTGAGGGTTAGGGTTAGCGTTAGGGTTATGGTGAAGGTTTGGGTGGGGCTTAGGGTGAGGGTTAGGGTTCGGGTTAGGGTTGGGTGAGGGTTAGGGTGAGCGTAAGTGTTAGGGTGCGGGTTAGGTTGAGGGTTAGGGATAGGGTTATGGTGAGGGAAAGGGTTAGGGTTAGGGTGAGAGTAAGGTTGAGGTTTAGGGTGAGGCTGAGGGTGAGGCTAAGGGTTAGGCTGAGGGTTAAGTTTAGGGTTAGGTTTATGGTGAGGGCTAGGGTGAGGATTAGGGTGAGGGTGAAGTTTAAGGTAAGGGTTAGGTTTAGGGTGAGGGTTAGGGTTAGGGTTAGGGTGAGGTTTAGGTTTAGGGTGATATTTAGGGTGAGGGTGAAGGAGAGAGTGAGGGTTCCGGTGAGGGTTAGGGTTAGGGTGAGTGTTAGTGTTAGGGTTAGGGTAAGGTTAAGTGTTAGGATGACAGTTACGGTGAAGGTGAGGGTTAGGCTTAGGTTTAGTGTTAGGGTGAGGGTTAGGGTTAGGGCTAGGGTGAGGGTTAGGGTGAGGGTTAGGTGGAAGTTTATGGTTAGGGTTAGGGTTTGGGTTAGGTTGAGGGATAGGGTGAGAGGAAGGGGTAGGGAGAGGGTGAGGCTTAGGTTGAGAGTGAACATTTGTGTTAGCATCAGTGTTGGGTTTAGTGTGAGTCTTAGGGTTAGGCTGAGGGGTAGTTTTAGGGTTAGTGTGAAGGTTAGGGTTAGGGTTAGGGTGAGGTTAAGGGTTAGGGTGAGGTTGAGGGTTGGTTAGAGTTAGCCTTAGTGTGAGGATGAGGGTTAGGGTTAGGTTTAGGGTGAGTGTGAGTGTGAGGGTTAGGTTTAGGATTAGGGTTAGGCTTATGGTTAGTCTGAGGTTGAGGGTATGAGTGAGGCTCACGCTAGCCCTCACGGCTAGGGTTAGGGTGAGGGGCAGATTTAAGGTTAGAGTTAGGGTGAGGCTTAGATTTAGTGTGAGGGTTATGGTTTGGGTAAAGGTTAGGGTGATGGTAAGTGTTAGGGGGAGGGTTAGGGTGAGAGTGAGGGTTAAGGTTAGCCTAAGTGTTACGTTGTGGGTTAGGGTAAGGGTCAGGGTTAGGGTTAGGGTTAGGGTGAGGGTGAGGGTTATGGTTAAGGTTAGGATGAGTGTTAGGGTTAGGGTGATTTTTAAGGTGAAAGTGAAAATTAGGGAGAGTGAGAGGGTTCGGGTGAGGGTGAGGGATAGGTTGTGGGTGAGATTGAGGGTTAGGGTTTGGGTGAGGGTGAGGGTTAGGGTGATGTTTAGGTTGAGGGTGAGGTTTAGCGTGAGAGTTAGGCTTCAGGGTATGGGAAGGGATAGGGTGTAGGTGAGGGTGAGGCTTAGGGTGACCATGAGGTTTAGGTTTCGGGGGAGGATTAGGGTTAATGTTAGGGTTCGGGTTAGGGTTAAGTTTAGGGTTAGGCTGAGTATTAGGGTGAGAAGTAGGGTTAGGGTTAGGATGAGGTTTAGGCTTAGTGTGACGGTTACGGTTAGGTTTAGGGTTAGGGTTAGTGTGAGGATAAGAGTTAGGGTGAGGGTTAGGGTGAGACTGAGGTGTAGGGTTAGCTTTTGGGTTAGGGTGAATGTTAGGGTGGGGGTTAGGGTGAGGGTTAGGGTTAGGGTTAGGGTTGGGTGAGGGTTAGGGTGAGTGTAAGGGTTAGGGTGAAGGTTAGGTTGAGGTTGAGGGATAGGGTTATGGTGAGGGTAAGGATTAGGGCAACGGTTAGGTTGAGGTTGATGTTTAGGCTTATCATTAATGTTAGGGAGATGGTGAGGGTTAGGGTGAGGTTGAGGTTTAGGCTGAGGGGTAGGATTAGGGTTAGGGTTAGAGTTAGGGTTAGGGTGAGTGTTAGGGTTACGGATAGGGTGAGGGTGAGGGTTAGGGAAAGGGTTAGGGTCAGGGTTAGGATGAGGGAGAGGGTTAGGGTTACCGTTAGCATTAGGGTTAGGTTTAGGTTGAGTGTTAGGGTTAGGATTAGGGTGAGGTTGAGGGGTAGGGTTAGCATTAGGGTTAGGGTTAGGCTTATGGTGCAGGTTAGGGTTAGGTTTAGAGTGAGGGTGAGGGTCAGGGTTAGGGTTAGGATTAGGTTTAGTGTTAGTGTGAGGCTGAGGGTGAGGGTGAGGGTGAGGGTGAGAGTGAGGGTGAGGGTTAAGTTTAGCGTTAGATATAGGGTGAGGGCTAGGGTGAGGGTCAGGGCTAAGGTGAGGGTTTGGGTGAAGGTGAGGTTTTCGGTCAGGAAAGGTATAGATTTAGGTTGAGGGTGCGGATTACGGTGAGGGTGAGGATTAAGTTTAGGGTTAGGGTTAGGGGGAGGGTTAGGGTTAGGGTTAAGTTGAGGGTTTAGGGTTAGGGTGATGTTTAGGGTGAGGGTGAGGGTGAGAGTGAGGATTCGTTTGAGGGTGTGGCTAAGGGTGTTGGTGAAGATTCGGGTGAGAGTGAGGGTTCGGGTGAGGGTGAGAGTTAGGGTGTTGGTGAGGGGTAGGGTTAGGGTGAGGGTTAGGGTGAAGGTGAGAGTTACGTTCAGGTTGAGGGTTAGGTTAAATGTAAGAGTGAGGGTTAGGTTTAGGGTGAGGGGTAGGGTGAGGGGTAGGGTTAGGGTTAGGGAGAGGGTTAGGTTTAGGGTTAGGATTATGGTGAGTGTTATGGTTAGGGTTAGGGTGAGGGTTAGGGTGAGGGTTACGTTTAGGTTTAGGGTGAGGATTAGGTTTAGTGTGAGGGTTAGTGTTAGGGTTAGTGTAAGGATCAGGGTTAGGTTGAGGATTAGGGTGAGAGTGAGGGTTAGGGTTAGATTAAGGTTTAGGGTGAGGGTTAAAGTTAGGTTTAGCGTGAGGGTTAGGGTTGGGGTGAGGGTTAAGGTTAGGATTCGGGTGAGTGTTAAGGTGAGGGTGAGGTTTAGGGTGAGGGTGAGGGTTAGGGTTAGGGTGAGCGATAGGGTGAAGGTTAGGGTTAGGGTGAGTGTGAGGATTAGGTTTAGGGTTACTCTTAGGGCTATGGTGAGGGTTTGGGTTAGGGTGAGGTTTAGGGTGAGGGTGAGGTTTAGGGTTAGCGTCAGGGTTAAGGTGTGAGTTAGGGTGAGAGTTAGGGTTAGGGTGAGGGTGATGTTTAGGGTTAGGTTGTGCATTAGGGATAGGTTTGTGGTTAGGGTGAGGGTTAGGTTTATGTTTAGGGTTCAAGTTAAAGTGAGTGTGAGGCTGAGTGTTAGGGTTAGGATTTGGGCTCGGGTTAGTGTTAGGCTGAGGGTGAGTGTGAGGGTTAGGGTTAGGGTAATGTTTTGGGTTAGCGTTAGTTTGAGGGTTAGGTTTAGGGTTAGGATGAGGTTTAGGGTGAGGATTATGGTTAGGGTTAGGGTGAGGGTTAGGTTTAGTGTGAGGGTTATGGTTAAGTTTAGGGTGAGGGTGTGGGTAAAGGTTAGGGTGAGGGTCAGTGTGAGGGTGAGGTTTAGGGTAAGGGTTAGGGTGAGTGTTTGGGTGAGGTTTAGTTTTAGGTTTAGGGTTAGGGTGAGGGTTAGGATGAGGGTAAGGGTTAGGGTGAGGTTTAGGTTGTGGTTGAGTATTAGGGTTAGCATTAGTCTTAGGGTGAGGGTTAGGGTTGGGTATAGCATTAGGGTTAGGGTTAGGGTTAGGGTGAGGGTTAGAATTAGGGTTAAGGTGAGGGTGAGGTTTAGGGTTAGCATTAGGTTTACAGTTCGGGTTAGAGTGAGGGTGAAGGGGAGGGTTAGGGTTAGGAATATGTTTAGGTTTAGGGTGAGGCTGAGGTTGAGGATGAGGTTGAGTTTGAGGGTGAGGGTTAGGGTTTGGCTTAGGGTGAGGTCTAGGGTGAGGGCGAGGGTTAGGGTGAGGGTTAGGGTTAGTGTGCAGTTTTTGGTTAGGAAAGGGTTAGGTTTAAGTTTAGGGTGAGGATTAGGCTGAGGGTGAGGTTGAAGGTCAGGATTAGGATTAAGGTGAGGTTTAGGGTTAGGCTTAGGCTGAGGGTTAGGGTTAGGTTGATGTTTAGGGTGAGGGTGAGGGAGAGGGTTAGGGTGTAGGTGAGGGTTAGGGTGACGGTGAGGGTTAGGGTGATGCTGTGGGTTAGGTTGAGGGTTAGGGTTAGTGTGAGGGTTAGGATTAGTGTTAGTGTGAGGAAAAGGGTTAGGGTGAGGATTAGGATAAGAGTAAGTGTTAGGGTTAGTTTTAGCCTTAGGGTTAGGGTGAGGTATAGGGTTAGAGTTCGGGTTAGGGTTAGGTTGAGGGTGAGGGTTAGGGTGAGTGTTAGGGTTGGGGTGAGTCTTAGGGTTACAGTTAGGGTGAGGTTGAGGGTGACGGTGAGGGTTCGGGTGAGGGTTAGGCTGTGGGTTAGGGTTAAGTTTATGGTTAAGGGTTAGGGTGAGGTTTAGGGTGAGGTTTAGGGTTAGGGTGACATTGAGGGTTAGGGTGACAGTGGGGGTTAGGGTGAGGGTGAGGTTTAGGTTTAGTGTTAGTGTTACAGTAAGGGTGAGGGTCAGGGTTAGGATTTGGGTGAGGGTTAAAGTGAGGGTTAGGGTTAGGCTTTGGTTTAGTGTTAGTGTGAGGATTAGGGTTAGTGTTAGGTTTATAGTGAGGGTAAGGGTTAAGATGAGGGTTAGGATCATGTGTATGTTTAAGGTAAGGGTTAGGGAGAGGGTGAGGGTAAGGGTTAGGGTGAGGCTTAGGGTGAGGGTGAGGGTTAGGGTTAGCATTAGGGTTAGGTTTTGGGTTAGGATGAGGGGTAGGTTTAATGTTAGGGTGAGGATGAGGGTTAGGGTTAGCATTAGGTTTAGGGATAGGGTGAGGGTGAGGGTTAGGGTTAGGGTTAGTGTGAGTGTGAGGTTGAGGTTTAGGGTTAGAGGTAGGGTGAGGGTTAAGGTTAAGGTGTGGGTTCCGGTTAGGGTGAGGTTGAGGCTAAGGATTAGGGTGAGGTTTAGTTTCTGGGTGAGTGTTAGGGTTTGAATAAGAATTAGGGTTTGGGTTAGGATGAGGGTGAGGGTGAGGGTTAGGGTTAGGGTTAGGTTTAGTGTTAGGATGAGTTTCAAGGTGAGGGTTAGAGTGAGGGTTAGGTTTAGGGTTAGGGTTAGGGTTAGGATTTGTGTTAGGGTGAGGGCTAGGGTGAGGGTTCGGGTTCGGGTCTGTGTTAGGGTGAGGGTAAGTGTTAGGGTGAGGGGTAGTGTGAGGGGTAGGGTTAGGGTTAGGGTGAGGGTGAGGGTTAGGTTTAGCGTGAGTGTGAGGGTCAGGATTAGGGTGAGGGTTCGTGTTAGGGTTAGGATTAGGGTTGGGGTGAGGGTGAGGGTTATATTTAGGGTTAGGGTGAGGGTTAGGTTTTGGGTGATGTTTAGGGTGAGGGTGAGGGTTAGGGTGACAGTGATGTTTCGGGTGAGGGTGAGGATTAGGGTGTGGATGAGGGTTATGGTGAGGGTGAGGGTTAGGGTTAGATTTAGGGTGTAGATTAGGGTTAGGGTTAGGATTAGGGTGAGTGGTATGATCAGGGATAGGGTGAGTTTTTGGGTTAGTGTGAGGTTTATGGTTAGGTTTAGGGTAAGTGTTAGGATAACGGTTAGGGTGAGGGATAGGGTTATTGTTAGGGTTAGGGAGAGGATTAAGGTTAGGTTTAGGGTTATGGTGAGATTGAGGGTTAGGTGAGGTGAGGGATCGGTTTTGGGTGAGGTTTAGGGTGATGGTGAGGGTTAGGGTTACGGTAAAGCTGAGGGTGAGGATCAGAGTAATGATTAGTGTTAGGTTTAGGGTGAGGGTGAGGTTTCGGATTAGGATTAGGGTTAGGTTTAGGCTTAGTGTGAGGGTGAGGGTGAGGATGAGGGTGAGGGTTAGGGTTAGGGTGAGGGTTAGGGTTATGTTTAGGGTTAGGGTGAAGATTATGGGTATAGTTAGGGTTAGGATGAGCGTTATGCTGAGGGTTAGGGTTAGAGTTAGTGTGCAGGTTAGGTTTAGGGTTAAGGTTAGGGTGAGGGTGAGGGTTTAGTTTAGGTAACGTTTAGGGTAAGATTAGGGTGAAGTTTAGGATGAGGTTGAGGGTTAAGATGAGGTTTTCGGTTAGGGTGAGCATTAGGGTTAGGATTAGCGTCAGGGTTATTTTTAGGGTGATGTTTAGGGTGAGGGTGAGGGTGAAGGTTCGGGTGAGGGGGAGGGTTAGAGTTAGGGTTAGCCTGAGGCTTATGGTTATGGTTAGGGTAATGGTGAAGGTTAGGGAGAGTGTGAGGTTGAGGGTGAGGGTTAGGGTGAGGGTTAGAATGAGGGTGAGCGTTAGGGTGAGAGTGAGGGTTCGGGGGAGGGTTTGGGGGAGGGGAGGGTTATGGTTATGGTTTGGTTTAGAGTTAGGGTGTGGGTGAGGGTTAGGGTTAGGATTAGAGTTAGGGTGACGGTAAGGCTTCGGGTGAGGGTTAGGGTGAGGATGAGAGTTAGGGTTAGGTTGAGGGTGAGGGTAAGTGTTAGCGTGAGGACTTGGGTTAGGTTTAGGATTAGGGTGAGTGTTAGTGTTATGGTGAGGGTGAGGCTGAGGTTTAGGTTCATTATTAAGGTTAGGGTTAGTGTGAGGGTTAGTGATAGGGTTAGGGTTAGGGTGAGGGTTAGAGTTAGGGTAAAGGTGAGGGTTAGTCTGAGAGGTAGGGTTAGGGTTAGGGTGAGAGTTAGGCTCAGTGTGAGGGTTAGGGTTAGGGTGAGGGTAAGGGTTAGGTTTAGGGTTAGGGTGAGGGTGAGTGTGAGTGTGAGGGTTAGGGTTATGGTGAGGGTTAGTGTTAGGGGGTGGGCTAGGTTGAGGGTTAGGTTGAGGGTGAGAGTGAGTGTGAGGTTTTCGGTTAGGTAAGGTTTAGGGTTAGGGTTAGGGTGAGGATTAGGGTGAGGTTGTGGGTTAGGGTTAGGGTGAGGGTGAGGGTGAGGGTGAGGGTTAATGTTAGGATGAGGGTTAGGGATAGGGTTAGTGTGAGGGTGAGGGTGAGGGTGAGGGTTTTGTTTACATCAGGGTTAGGATTAAGCTGAGGTTAGGGTTAGGGTGAGGGTTAGGGTTAGGGTTAGGGTATGGGTTAAGTTTAGGGTGATGTTTAGGGTGAGAGTGAGGGTTAGGGTGAGAGTTAAGATGAAGTTTAGGGTTAGTGTTAGGATTAGGGTTAGGTTGAGGGTGAGGTTTAGGGATAGAGTTAGGGTTATGGGGAGGGTTAAATTGAGGGTCAGGGTTAAGGTTAGTGTTAGGGTTAGGGTTAGCATGAGGGTTAGGCTGAGGATTAGGTTTAGGGTTAGTGTGAGGGTTAGGGTTAATTTAGGGTTAGGGTTAGGGTTAGGGTTTGTTTAGGGTGAAGGTTAGTTTTAGGTTTAGGGTTAGGATAAGGTTTAGGCTGAGGGTTAGGTTTAGGGTTAGTGTGAGGGTTAGGTTTAGCGTTAGGGTGTGGACTATGCTGAGGGTGAGGGTTAGGGTGAGGGTTAGGGTTATAGCTAGGGTTAGCGTCAGGGGTAGGCTGAGGGTTAGGATTAGGGTATAGACTAGGGTTAGGCTGAAGTTGAGGGTGAGGTTGAGGGTGAGGGTTAGTGTTAGAGTGAGGGTTAGAGTGAGGGTGAGGGGGAGTGGGAGTGTTTGGTTTAGGGTTAGAGTTAGGTTGAGGGTGAGTGTTAGGATTAGGGTTAGCACTAGGTTTAGGCTGAGGGTTAGGGTGAGTTTGAGGGTGAGGTTTAGGGTTAGGGTGAGGGTTAGGTTTAGTTTTAGGGTAAGGTTTAGGGTTAGGGTTAGGGTTAGGATGAGCATAGGCTGAGGGTTAGGGTTAGGGTTAGGGTTTGGTTAGGGTGAAGGTTTCTTTTAGGTTTAGGGTTAGGATAAGGTTTAGGATAAGGTGAGGGTGAGGGGTAGGGTGAGGTTGTGGGTTTGGGTTATGGTTAGGTTTAGGGTTAGGGTTAGGGTGAGGGGAAGGGTTAGAGTGAGCTTTAGGCTGAGGGTGAGGGTGAGGGTTTCGGTTAGTTAAAGGTTAGGGTTAGGGTGAGGATTAGGGTGAGGGTGAGGATTAAGCTGAGGTTAGGTTGAGGGTTCGGGTTCGGGTTAGGGTTAGGGTGAGGGTTAGGGTTAGGATGATGTTTAGGGTGAAGGTGAAGGTTAGAGTGAGGGTGAGGGTTAGGGTTAGGGTTAGGTTTAATGTGAGGCTGAGGGTTAGGAATAGGAATAGGATTACGGTTAGGGTTCAGCTGAGGGTGAGGATCAGGGTGTGGGTGAAGATCAGGGTCAGGGTTACGTTTAGGGCTAGAGTGAGGGTTACGGTTATTTTGAGGGTTATGATTAGGGTTAGGGTGAGGGTTAGGGTGAGTGTGAGGGTTTGGAATAGGGTTTGGGTTAGGGTTAGGGTGAGGGTTAGGTGATGTTTAGTGTGAGGGTGAGGGTTAGGGTGAGGATGAGGGTGCGGTTGAGGGTGAGGGTTCGGTTGAGGGTGAGGGTTAGGGTATGAGTGAGGATTAGGGTTAGGGTGAGGGTTAGGTTGGGGGTGAGGGTGAGGTTAGGGTTAGGGTTTGGGTTAGAGATAGGGTGAGTTTGAGAGTGAGGGTTAGGTTTAGGATTAGGGTGAGTGTTAGGGTTAGGTTGAGGGTTAGGTATATTGTTAGGGTTAAGGTAATGGTGAGGGTGGGTGTTAGGGTTAGGTTTAGGGTTAGAGTTAGGGTGAGCGTGAGGGTGAGGGTTATGATTAGGTTAGGATTAGGATTAGGTGAAGGTGAAGGAGAGGGTGAGGGTGAGGGTTAGGTTTAGGGTGAGGTTTAGGCTTACGGTTAGGGTTAGTGTGAGGGTTAGGGTTAGGGTTAGGATGAGGGTTAGGGTTAGGATTAGGGTGAGGTTTAGGGCTACGTTTAGGGTTAGGATAAGGGTTAGGCTGAGGGTTAGGGTTAGGGTTAGTGTGAGGGATTGGCTTTGAGTTAGGGTAAGAGTTAGGGTGAAGGTAAAAGTTAGGGTGAGAGTTAGAGTGAGGGTGAGGGTTAGGGTTAGGGTGAGTGTTAGGGTAAAATTTAGGTTTAGGGTTAGGGTTAGGGTGAGGGTAAGGGTGTGACTAAGTGTTAGGGTGAGGTTTAGGGTGAGGGTGAGGTTTAGCGTCAAGGTTAGGTTTAGGGTGAGGTTTAGGATTTGGGTAAGTGTTAGGGTGAGGTTTAGGGTGAGGGTAAGGGTTAGGGTTAGGGTGAGGGTAAGTGTTAGGGTGAGGATTAGTGTGAGTCTGAGGGTTAGGGTTAGCATTAGGGTGATGGTGAGGGTTAGGGTTAGGATTAGAGTTAGGGTGAGAGTAAAGCTTAGGGTGAGGGTTAGGGTGAGGTTGAGGGTTAGTGTTAGGGTGAGTGGGAGGGTAAGTGTTAGGGTGAGGACTAATTTTAGGGTTAAGTTTAGGGTGAGTGTTAGGGTTATTGTGAATGTGAGGGTGAGGGTTAGGTTCAGTATTAGGTTTAGGGTTAGTGTGAGGGTTAGTGATAGGGTTTGGGTTAGGGTGAGGGTCAGAGTTAGGGTTAAGGTGAGGGTTAGTCTGAGAGGTAGGGTTAGGGTTACGGTGAGGGTTAGGCTAGTGTGAGGGTTAGGGATATGTTTAGGGTTAGGGTGAGGGTGAGTTTGAGGGTGAGGGTTTGGGTTAGGGTGAGGGTTAGGGGGATGGATAGGTTGAGGGTTAGGGTTTGGGTGAGGGTGAGGTTTCCGGTTAGGTAAGGTTCAGGGTTAGGGTTAGGGTGAGGATTAGGGTGAGGTTGTGGGTTAGGTTTAGGGGGAGGGGGAGGGTCAGGGTTAGTGTTAGGATTAGGGTTAGCGTTAGGCTTAGGGTGAGTGTGAGGGTTCCGTTGAGGATTCGGGTGAGGGTTAGGGTGTGGGTTAAGGTTCGGTTTTGGGTGAGGGTTAGGGTGACAGTGAGTGTTAGGGTGAGGGTGAGGTTGAGTGTGAGGGTTAGGGTTAGGTTTAGGGATAGGATTAGGGTTAGGTTTAGGGTAAGGGTTAGGGTTAGGTTGAGGGTTAGGTTTAGGGTTAGGGATAGGGTTAGGGTGAGGTTAGGTTGAGGGTGAGGGTTAAGCTGTGGTTAGGGTTAGGGTGATGGTTAGCTTTAGGGTGATGTTTAGTGTGAGGGTGAGTGTTCGGTGAGGGTGAGGGTGAGGGTTAGTGTTAAGGTTAGGTTTAGGTTGTGAGGGTGAGGATTAGGAATAGGATTAGGGTTAGGGTTAAGCTGAAGCTGAGGGTCAGGGTGAGGGTGAAGGTTAGGGTCAGGGTTAGGATTAGGGTTAGAGTGAGGGTTACGGTTAGTGTGAGGATAATGTTTAGGGTTATGGTGAGGGTAAGGATTAGGATGAGAGTAAAGGTTAGGGTGAGGATTAGGGTGAGTGTGAGGGTTTGGATTAGGGTTTGTGTTAGAGTTAGGGTGAGGGTTAGGATTTGGGTGATGTTTAGAGTGAGGGTGAGGGTTAGGGTGAGGATGAGGGTTTGGGTGAGGGTGAGGGTTCGGTTGAGGGTGAGGGTTAGGGTGTGGGTGAGGATTAGGTTTAGGGTGAGGGTTAGCGTTAGGCATAGGTTTAGGGTTAGGTTGAGGGTTAGGGTTAGGGTTAGGGTGAGGGGTAGGGACAGGGGTAGGGTCAGGTTTAGGGTGAGGTTTAGGGTGAGTGTGAGGGTTAGGTTGATGGTGAGGGTGAGGGTTAGGGTTAGGGATTGCGTTAGACTTAGGGTGAGTTTGAGGGTGAGGGTTAGGTTTAGGATTAGGGTGAGGGTTAGGGTTAGGTTGAGGGTTAGGGATAGTGTTAGGGTTAGGGTAAGGGTGAGGGTGAGTGTTAGGTTTAGGTTTAGGGTTAGAGTTAGGGTGAGGGTGAGGGTGAGGGTTAGGGTTAAGTTACATTTAGGGTTAGGCTGAGGGTGATCGAGAGGATGAGGGTGAGGCTTAGGGTTAGGTGAGGTTTAGGTTTACGGTTAGGGTTAGGGTGAGGGTTAGGATTAGGGTTATGGTTAGGATGAGGGTTAGGCTAAGGGTTAGGGTTAGGGTTAGGGTGAGGTTTAGGGCTAGGTTTAGGGTTAGGATAAGGATTAGGCTGAGGATTAGGGTTTGGGTTAGTGTGAGGGTTAGGTTTAGTGTTAGGGTAAGAGTTAGGGTGAGGGTAAAGTTTAGGGTGAGGGTTAGGGTGAGGGTGAGGTTTAGGGTTAGGGTGAGGGTTAGGGTCAATTTTAGGTTTAGGGTTAGGGTTAGAGTGAGGGAAAGGGTGTGGGTATGTGTTAGGGTGAGGTTTAGAGTGAGGGTGAGGTTTAGCGTCAAGGTAAAGGTTAGGGTTAGGATTAAGGTGAGGGTTAGGGTTTGGGTGAGTGTTAGGGTGAGTTTTAGGGTGAAGGTGAGTGTTAGGGTGAGGGTAAAGTGTTAGGGAGAGGGTTACGGTGAGGCTGAGACTTATGGTTAGCATTAGGGTGAGGGTGAGGGTTAGGGTGTAATTTTGGGTTAAGGTTAAGGATAGGGTGAGGATTAGGGTTAGGGTTAGGTTGAGGGTGAGGGTTAGGGTGAGAGGTAACATTAGAGTTTGGGTGAGGGTTAGGTTTAGTGTGAGGATTAGGGTTGGTTTAGGGTGACGGTAAGGGTTAGGGTGACGGTTAGATTGAATGTGAGGTAGGATGAGGGTTAGGGTTATGGTGAAGGTTAGGGATAGGTTTAGGGTTGTGGTGAGGGTTAGGGTTAGGATTAGAGTTAGGGTGACGGTAAGGCTTCGGGTGAGGGTTATGGTGAGGATAAGGTTTAGGGTTAGGGTGAGGGTGAGGGTAAGTGTTAGCGTGAGGACTAGGGTTAGGTTTAGGATTAGGGTGAGTGTTAGGGTTATGGTGAGGGTGAGGCTGAGGTTTAGGTTCATTATTAAGGTTAGGGTTAGTGTGAGGGTTAGTGATAGGGTTAGGGTTAGGGTGAGGGTTAGAGTTAGGGTAAAGGTGAAGGTTAGTCTGAGAGGTAGGGTTTGGGTTAGGGTGAGAGTTAGTCTCAGTGTGAGGGTTAGGGTTAGGGTGAGGGTAAGGGTTAGGTTTATGGTTAGGGTGAGGGTGAGTGTGAGTGTGAGGGTTAGGGTTATGGTGAGGGTTAGTGTTAGGGGGTGGGCTAGGTTGAGGGTTAGGTTGAGGGTGAGAGTGAGTGTGAGTTTTTCGGTTAGGTAAGGTTTAGGGTTAGGGTTAGGGTGAGGATTAGGGTGAGGTTGTGGGTTACGGTTAGGGTGAGGGTGAGGGTGAGGGTGAGGGTTAATGTTAGGATGAGGGTTAGGGATAGGGTTAGTGTGAGGGTGTGGGTGAGGGTTAGGGTTAGGCTTAGGGTTAGTGTGAGGTTTAGGTTTACGGTGAAGGTAATGTTTAGGGTGAGGTTTAGGGTTAGGGTTAGGTTGAGGGTTAGTGTTAGGTTGATGTTTATTGTGAGAGTGAGGTTTAGGGTGTGGGTGAGTATTCGGGTAGAGTTAGGGTTCACGTTAGGGTTAGGGATAGGGTTAGGGTTTGTGTAAAGTTTAGGGTGAGGGTGATGATTAGGGTTAGCGTGAAGGTTAGGGTTAGGTTTAGGGTTAAGATGAGGTTTAGGCTGAGGGTTAGGTTTAGGTTTAGGGTTAGTGTGAAGTTTCAGGTTAGGGTGAGGGTTGGATTCAGGTTTAGGGTTAGTATAAGTTATAGGGTGAGGGTTAGGGTTACGGTTAATATGAGTGTTAGGTTTAGGGTTAGGGTTTGGGTTAGGTTGACGGTAATGGTTAGGGTGAGGGTTAGGGTGAGGCTCAGGGATAAGTTTAGGGTGAGGGTTAGGTTGAGTGTTAGGATTATGGTTATGGTTAGGGTAAGGCTGAGGGGGAAGGAGAGGTTGAGGGTGAGCGTTAGGATTAAGGTTACTGATAGGGTGAGCATTTGGGTTAAGTTTAGATTTAGGGTGAGGGTTAGGCTCAGGGGTAGGGTTAGGGTTAGGTTGAGGGTTAGGTTTAGTGTGAGGTTTAGGGTTAGGGTTAGAGTGAGGGTTAGGTTTAGTGTGTTGGTTAGGGTTAGGGTTAGGTTGTGGGTAAGGTTTAGGGTGAGGGTTAGGGTGAGAGTGAGGTTTAGGGTTAGCATTAGGTTTAAGGTTAGGGTTAGGATGAGGGTTAGGGTGAGGGAGAGGGTGAGGGTGAGGGTAAGGGTTAGGATGAGGGTCAGGTTTAGTGTGAGGGTGAGGGTTAGGTTTAGTGTGAGGGTGAGGGTTAGGTTTAGGGTGAGTATTAGGGTTAGGGTAAGGGTGAGGGTTAGGGTTAGGGTTAGGTTGAGGGTGAGGGTCAGGGTGAGGGATAGGTTTAGGTTGAGGATTAGATTTAGGGTGAGGTTTAGAGTTTGGGTTAGGGTGAGATTTAGGGTTAGGGTGATGTTTATTGTGAGGGTGAGTTTTAGGGCGAGTGTGATTGTTCGGGTGAGGGTGACTGTTTGGGTGAGGGTGACGATTAGGGTGTGGTTGAGGGATAGGGTTAGTATGAGTGTCAGGGTGAAGTGTAGGGATAGGGTTAGGGTGAGGGTTAGGGTTAGTGTGAAGGTTAGAGTTAGGGTTAGGGTTAGGGTTAGCGTTAGTGTGAGGATAAGAGTTAGGGTGTGGATTATTGTGAGGGTGAGGGTAAGGGTTAGCGTTAGGGTTAGGGTGTGGGTTACTGTGAGGGTGAGGTTTATGGTGAGGTTTAGGGTTAGGGTGAGCGTTAGGATTAGGGTTAGTGTGAGGGTTAGTGTTAGGGTGATGTTGAGGGTGAGGTTGAGGGTTAGTGTGTGGGTGAGGGTTAGGGTTAGGGTGAGGATTAGGTTTAGGCTTAGGGTTAAGTTTATGGTGAGGGTATAGGTTAGGGTTAGGTTTAGTGTGAGGATGAGGGTTAGTGTTAGTTTTAGGATTAGGGTGAGGGTTACGGTTAGGGTTAGGGTTAGGGTTATGGTGAGGGTGAGGTATAGGTTGAGGGTTAGGGTTAGGTTGAAGCTTAGGGCTAGTGTTAGGTCAGGGTGAGGGTGAGGGTGAGTGTTAGGTTTAGGTTTAGAATTATTGTGAAGGGGATGGTGAGGGTTAGGATTAGGGTTAGGATTATGGTTAGGATGAGGGTTAGGCTGAGGGTTAGGGTTAGGGTTAGTGTCACCGTTAGGGTTAGGGTTAGGTTTAGGGTTAGTGTGAGGTTTATTGTTAGTTTTAGGGTTCGCATAAGGTTTAGGCTGAGGGTAAGGGTTAGGGTTAGTTTGAGGGTTAGGTTTAGGGTTAGGGTAAGGGTTAGTGTGAGGGTAAAGTTTAGGATGAGTGTTACGTTGAGGTTGAGGGTTAGGGTTAGTGTGAGCGTTATGGTGAAGGTTAGGTTTAGGGTTAGGGTGAGGGTGAGGGTGTGGGTAAGTGTTAGGGTGAGGGTTAGGGTTAGGGTGAGGTTTAGGTTTAGGGTGAGTGTAAGGGTTAGGGTGAGTGTACTGGTGAGGGTGAGGGTTAGGGTTAGCGTTAGGGTTAGGGTTAGGGTGAGGTTTTGCCTTAATGTTAAGGATAGGGTGAGGATTAGGGTTAGGGTTAGGTTTACGGTGAGGTTTAGGCTGAGGGGAAGACTTAGGGTTAGGGTGAGGGTGAGGTTTAGTGTTTAGGTTTAGGGTTAGGTTTAGTGTGACGGTAAGGGTTAGGGTGAAGGTTAGGGTGATTGTGTGGTTTATGGTTAGCATTAGGTTTAGAGTTAGGGTTAGGATGAATGTTAGGGTTATGTTTAGGGTTAGGGTTAAGGTGAGGGTGAGGGTTAGGGTTAGGTTTAGGGTTAGGGTTAGTTTTAGGGTGAGGGCAAGGGTGAGGGTGAGGTTTAGGGTGAGGGTGAGGGGGAAGGGGAGGTTTTCATTTAAGTAAGTTTTAGGCTTAGGGTTAGGGTGAAGTGTAGGGTGAGGGTGTGGGTTGGGGTTAGGGTTAGGGTTAGGGTTAGGGTGAGGCTGAGGGTGAAGGTTAGTGTTAGGATGAGGATTAGGGTTAGGGTTAGGGTGAGGGTGAGGGTAAGGGTTAGGGTTAGGGTTAGTGTGAGAGTTAGGGTTACGGTGAGGGTTAGGGTTAGGGTGAGGAGTAGGGTTAGGGTTACAGGGAGGGTTAGGGTTGCGTGATGTTTAGTGTGAGGGTGACGGTTAGGGTGAGGGTGAGTGTTCTTTTGAGAATTAGGGTTAGGGTTAGGGATTGGCTTAGTGTGAGGGTAAGTGTTAGGGTGAGGTTTAGGGTTAGGGTGAGTGTTAGGTTTAGGGTTATGATGAGGGTGAGGGTTAGGGTGAGCCGTATGTTTAGGGTTAGGGTTAGTTTGCGGGTTAGGGTGAGGGTAAGGGTTAGGGTGAGGTTAAGGTTGAGGGTGAGTTTTAGGGTTACGGTGAGGGTAAGGTTTAGGGTGAGGGTTAGGGTGAGGGTTAGGGTTAGGGTTAGTGATAGGGTAAGGATTAGTGTTAGTGTGAGAGTTAGGGTGAGGTTAAGGTTTAGGGTTAGTGTGAGGATTAGAGAGAGGGTGAGGGTTAACCTGAGGTTAGGTTTAGCCTGATGGTTAGGGTTAGGGTTAGGGTGATGATTAGGGTGAGGGTGACGCTGAGAGTTAGGATTAGGAATAGGGTTAGTGTTAGGGTCAGGCTGAGGTGAGGGTCAGGGTGAGGGTGAAGGTTCGGGTTAGGGTTATAGTTAGGGTGAGGGTTAAGCTTAGTGTTTGGGTTAGGATTAGCTTTATGTTTTGGGTGAGCGTTAGGATTATATTTAGGGTTAGCATAAGGGTTAGGCTGAGGGTTAAGGTTAGGGTTAGTCTGAGGGTTAGGTGTAGGGTTAGGGTAAGTCTAAAGTTTAGGGTGAGGGTTAGGGTGAGTGTGAGGGTTAGGATTAAGGTGAGGGTTAGGGTGAAGGTTAGGTTTACGGTTAGGGTAGGGTGAAGTTTAGGGTGTGGGTTAGTGTAAGGGTGAGGGTTAGGGTTAGGGTTAGGATTAGGGTTAGCATTAAGTTTAGGGTGAGGGTGAGGGTTAGGGTGAGGGTTTGGGTTAAGGTTAAAGATAGGGTGAGGATTAGGTTTAGGGTTAGGTTTAGGGTGAGGGTTAGGAGGAGAGGTAGGCTTAGGGTTAGGGTGAAGGTTAGGTTTAGTGTGAAAGTTAGTGTTAGGGTTAGGGTGATGGTAAGGGTTAGTGTGAGGGTTAGGGTGAGTATGAGGTTTAGGGTTAGCATTAGGTTTAGCAGGAGTGTTAGGGTTAGGTTTAGGGTTAGGGTGAGGGTGAGGGTGAAGGTTAGAGTTAGGATGAGGGTAGGGGTTAGGGGTAGAGTGAGGGTTAGGGTTAGGTTTACTGTGAGGGTTAGGATTATGGTGAGGTTTAGGGTGAGGGTAAGGGTTAGGTTTAGCATTAGGGTGAGGGTTAGCTATAGGGTCATGATTAGTGTCCGGGTAAGGGTTAGGATGAGGGTGAGTGTTCTGCTGAGAGTTAGGATTAGGGTTAGGATCAGGGATAAGTTTAGTGTGAGGGTAAGGGTTAGGGTGAGTGTTAGGGTGAGGGTCAAGTTTAGGGTTAGGGTGAGGGTTAGGGTTAGGGTTAGGGTTATA